>NC_137057.1:36326018-36461018 GCF_032717465.1 Coenobita brevimanus
CCTTTTCTCTATATTTCCAGCTCTTCAGTATTTTCCCTGATTCTTTTCTAATTCATAATCTAATTCACATTCCCTCCTTCCCTTCACTTTTCTCACCATTTCTTCTTTCTTCATCTCTCTGTCTCTCGTCCTCTATATCTCATTCTTCTGTTTTCTTATCCTGGTTCCTTTCTCCCTCCACATTATCTCTCCTGCCCTCCGTTTCCTCTCTCCGTTTCTCTGCTTTCTTTTCTGTCCACTCTCCATTTCCTCTCCGTCTCTCCACTTTCCATCTTTCCTCCATTTGCCCCGGTTCACCAGTCAATTCTCATCTCGCCATGAGGCCATTTGGCATTCAGGCTCTCTCTCTCTCTCTCTCTCTCTCTCTCTCTCTCTCTCTCTCTCTCTCTCTCAAATTCCTTCTTCCCTCAAACGTTTACTTTAAGCTAGCATCATCTCTGTTCCTTTTATTATCATCATCACTCCTTCCGATTCTCTCTCTCCTTCCCTCGTCTCTTTGTCATTTCCTCTTTTCCTCCCATCAATTCTTTCCCTCCTTCATCTGCATCTCATCCTCCAAATCCTTCTCACACAGTCTTCACTTTTCTTCTCTCTATCCTCCCCCTCCTCCTCCTCCATTCCCATAGCCTTTCTCCTCCTCTGCTCCTCTCCTTCATCATGTATATCACAATTTTCTCCTAGTTCTTTCCTTTTCCTCTTAATTATCATACTTATTTTAGTTTTCCATAAATTCTTCATTCCCTGTCTTCCACTCCTTATTATTGATCTCATTTTCCTATGGCCTTCTCCTGTTCTGTGAGATTTTCTTGTCAATCGTCTACTCACCATCATGGCTATATAATTCTCTCTCTCTCTCTCTCTCTCTCTCTCTCTCTCTCTCTCTCTCTCTCTCTCTCTCTCTCTCTCTCTCTCACTTATTAACCATACTCCTCCCCTCCTGATCATACCTCCATTCTGGCCATTATTCAAAGATATTTTCAGGAGTGTTTGTGTGGTCGGTGTGGGCCGCCATCATCCACACACTCATTGTAGTGCTGCTCTATTTCAGGGTCACTCTGTACTGAGTGACATGTCAAATGAATTCCTGTAAACCAAGAAACCTTTTAATACGGTGGGTGGTAACCTTGTAAACCACCAACACGTGTTCCCTACATGTCAACAAGTGGGTTGGCGGAGGGTTAGTGCCCCTCCCCGGAAAACAACCAACTAAAAATTACAAATAAAATGTCCTGGACCAGGAGAGACGAACAGGTGACGACCAAGGACCGGACAAAGAACACGGTACGGACTGAAACACGGAATGTAAGGGGTGCGAATAATGAGGTGAAAGAGAAAGTGTTTGTCCAGGTGCTTGAAGGAAGGTGAGCAGGGAGGAAGAGACCATTAGGATGGAAGTTGCGGAAGCAATGAAGAAAATCAAAACGAGGAAAACCCCAAGAATTGATGGAGTGTGTAGTGAAATGATGATGCATGGGGGAGAGATAATAGTATAATGGACATGGAAGATGTGCAGATTGGCCTGGGAGGAAAGTAGAGACCCAATGGATTGGACGTCAGGTATAATTATTCCCTTGTAGAAAGGGAAAGGGGAAAAATAAGTGTGGGGTAATCAGAGGGCCATTGAAAAAGAACAGGAAGGTTTTAGGAAGGAAAGAGATTGTGTAGATCAGATATTCATCCTTTGGTCTTTAGTCGAAAAGTTTCTAAAGAAGGGAAGAAAGTTGTATGCGGCAGTCATGGATCTGGAGAAAGCGTATGACAGAGTGGATAGATAAAGTATGTGGAAAATATTATGAATATGGAGTAAATGGGAAGCTATTGATTGCCGTGAAGGCATTCAACAGCTTCCTTCCTTCCTTCCTTCCTTCTTACCTTCCCTCCATCCTCATTTCCTTCCTTCCTCCTTCCTTCATTCATCTTCCCTCTTTCACATTTTCCTCCTTTATTCCATTCTTTTTTTCCTCCTTCCCTTTCTCCTTCCTATGCATCCTCCTTCCCTCCCTTCTTCCTTCCTTCCTTCCTTGGACTGGAATCTAACCGCCCCTCTGCATTGATTTTGCTTCCACATTACTCCATTTTACACCCTCTGTGGTTGGCCCTTCTTCCTTGTCCCTCTTTCCTTCATTCCTATGTTACCCCCTTGGTTAACATTCTCCTTCCTTCCTTTCTTCCTTCCTGCCTTCCTTCCTCCCTTCATTCATTCATTCTTTTGTTCATTTTCTCCCTTCATTCTTTACGTTTATATGTCATTTTCCATATGCATTTCAAATAATCTGTTATTTGGCCTCGTTCCGTTCTTTGTTGCTTTACTTCTTCGCTCCCTCTTTCATGCAGTCATTGTATTTGCTTTATCATATTTGCTTTCCTACCTTCCTATCCTCCATTTTTCCTATCCATTTCTCCTTTTTCTTCTTCTTTCTCTATATTTTCCTCAACTCTTCCTCTCACCCTCTCTCTCATCACTTCCTTCCATCCTTCCTTTCTTCCTTTCTTTCCTGTCGTTTCTTTTTTCTTTCTTATTTCAATCATTTATTCATGATTCCTCTAAAACACTGCATTTTTTCCCATTCTCTGCTTTTTGCCTTTTTTTCTTTTCTTCTTCTTCTCTTATACCTTTATTCCTTCATCCCTTCTTTCCTTCATTCTCTAACAGATTTTCTTCTCGACATTAATTTGCCCTATACTGTAGCCTAATTTGTTTGGTCCCTGTACGTTTCTTCCCTCTAACTTCTGTGCCCTGGTTAATTTAAGTCCTCTTTTATTAAACATTGTGACACTTCCGTGGTTCCGCGTGGTCTTCATTCTGTTTGCTTTGTATTTCATTCTTATTGCCCGATTTCCTTTTCTTCCTTCCTTCCTTTTTGGTCATGGGTTCCTTCCTACTCTTCTTATTCCTTTTTTCTTCCATTTTTGTTCGTTAGTTCATTGAACATTTTATTGCTATTCTTCATTGTTGTTTGTCTCAGTTCTCTTGTTTTTTGTCTTTCATTCATTCATTCTTTTTTTCCTAACCATTTCCTTCCTTTCTTCCATCTCTTCTACATCCCTTCCTTCTTCCCTCCTTTTCTCCTTCCTTCTTCACATTCTCTTGTCCTAGATTCACCTTGCTATTTCTCTCTCTCTCTCTCTCTCTCTCTCTCTCTCTCTCTCTCTCTCTCTCTCTCTCTCTCTCTCTCTCTCTCTCTCTTTATTTACATTAATCCTTTCCTCTGTCTGATTTAATACGTCCTAATGCTTTCCCCTCGATCCCTTTTTCTTTCCTCTTCCCCCTCTTTCTTACTTCTATTCTATTTCCCATCTTCCTTCTTTCTTCTCTTGTTCTTCCATTATTTGTTCCCAGCAGTCATTATGTTTATTGTTTATTTACTCGTTCTTGCTTATCTGACATTTCCGTCCTATCCTCTGCTTTCTTTTTTTCTTTCTTAGTTTCCTTATGAGATTCTCATTTACTTCACTACTTTCACATTTTTTATATTTTTCCCACATTTTCTCAGCCCTTTATTCAGTCATTAGATCCTGTCTTCCATAACACTTAAATGCTGACCGAGTTTCTTTTCTCTTTACGGTTTTCACATTATTACTATCTTTATTTTTTCTTTCTTTCATTCACTTATTCTTATTTCCTCATTACTGTTTCCATAATTTCGTTTCATGTTTCTTACCCTGTCTTTTGTTATACCTCCTTATTCTGTTTCGTCTTTCCCTCTACCTCCTTCTTACTCCATTCCTTGTCTTTCTAAAACGCTTCCCTTCTTGTTTCTGTTGACTTTCCTTTTCCCCAAATCCCTGTTTCCTCCTCCTCTTCCTTCCATGCCACTCACACCTTATCTGTTGATTCTTACTCTCTCTCTCTCTCTCTCTCTCTCTCTCTCTCTCTCTCTCTCTCTCTCTCTCAGTATATTCCTTTTCTCTCTTTGCCTTCGTCACCTGGTTGACTTCACGTCTCTCAGTTGCGGAATTGCAAAATCCTGGGTGTGAAGCTGTGCGTGAGAGAGAGAGAGAGAGAGAGAGAGGGGGAGGGAGGGAGGGAGACTAAGGTGAGGGGGGGTAATAAAATATAACTGCATTAGGTCGGTTGGTCCATATTAAGCAGTTATTGTCAATGGTTATCAATAGACTTCGAGAAAACGACAAGGATAGCATAGAAAAAAAATAAAAAGAACGAATGGAGTAAAGAGTGAGGAGAGAGGAAAAGGAGGGGAGGAGAAGGGTGAGGGGAGAGAATGGGGAGGAAAGTGGAGAGGAGACAGGTTGGAGAGTTAATGATTAATACACACACACACACACACACACACACACACACACACACACACACACACACACACACACACACACACACACACATACACATTCTCTCTCTCTCTCTCTCTCTCTCTCTCTCTCTCTCTCTCTCTCTCCAGCTACCCCTCAAGCCAACTAACTGACCCCATTCACCTGTCCCAGCCACTGTATGTTACTCTGATAGAGTGTGTATGGCAAATTCATATGCTTGAATTAATTTTCAGTTGGTCCGTTTGTTACTATCTGAGCGCCTGCTAATGAAGTGTCGAGTATTGAGGTAATTATTATTATCATTATTATTATTATTATTATTATTATTATTATTGTTGTTGTTATTGTTGTTGTTGTTGTTGCCGCTGCTGGTGTTGTTGTTATTATTATTATTATGATTAACATTATTGTCATTAATAATAATAATAATAATAATAATAATAATAGTAATAATAATAATAATAGTAATAATAATTATAATAGTAATAATGATAATATTTATTCAGGCACTCTGCTTTAGGTCGATGACTTTTTTTTTTTTTTTTTAGGTGTTTTTACCATCTCTTAACAATTGTGCATACTTGGCAATAGACCTCCTTAACTGGAGGATTTACATGTAGTCTTAATGAGCACCTTCAATACGAGGCATCCTTCCTTAGTTACATAAGGGTACTTAGGAGTATATAGGAAGTACAGATAACAGGAGGCCTATTGGCTCATGCAGAGATTATCTGTTGACAAACACAGCTGATTTCACTCAAATTTAACCAATGTGTAAGAGAAAACAAGCGCATAGAGGAAGGCTTTCCCCCACCCGCCACACCATTCGGTATGGCCAGCAGGAAAAAGATGGAACCACCATGCTTCTCAGAGAGAACAAGCAACGAATTTTTAGTAGACGAGGCACAAGAGGAATATATATGCACCACCGGTATGTAATAAGCACCATGCTGAATAAAATTAGCCAGGAACATCAAGAACTAAAATATAGAAGTCGTCACCAGGAATCAAGGAGTTTAAGACCTGATGTAGTGAAGAACTTATAAGCCTTCTTCATTAACCCAAATAATCCTATGGAGAACAAAGTCTCTCCATCAGTTCAAAAATATTGAATATAAAATCGATCACACAAGTCCATTTATCTGGCTGAGAAGGTAGAACAATAGGATTTTTATGTCATCAATAATTTTTGTAAGGATTTCTTGTCAGACAGTAATTTCTATCTATCTATCTATTGCCAGACGCCTCAATCCCGTTTGGGGTGGCCAAAAACAAATCGCCTCCAAGTCGCCCTGTCCCCCGCCATTTCACTCCCCTGCTCCCAGCTCACACCCCCCTCTCTCATATACCTCTCCACCCCATCCCTCCATCTCATCCTCGGCCTCCCCCTCCCTCTTTCCCCCTCCAGGGGGAAAGGCCTCCACAAAGTACCGCGCTGCGTCAGGTCTATTACGTATGTTGTGGGAGCAAAACATGGAAAGAAAATAGTTTATGGAATAGGTGTGGAAGTGAGACAGAGAGACAGAGAGAGAGAGAGAGAGAGAGGGGGAAGTGGGATGAATAAGGGAATGGGAGTGGATGTGTGTATATGTGTGTGTGTGTGTGTGTGTGTGTGTGTGTGTGTGTGTGTGTGTGTAGGGAAGAAGTACCTGAAGTTGATACAGAATTAATTGTTTCACAATGTACTGTAGTCATGAAAGAAGCTGTTTTGAGTTGTATCTTTTCTCTAACTTAAGGCATAAGTTGTTACTTGTAAAGCCTGCAGTATATCAGTAAATACACATACTATTTCACATACGTGTCTAAGTTAACCAGATAGTATTACTCTGATCTGTGTAATCTGTGATTTGATCTTTGTAATCTCATATGCATTTTGTCTTTCAGTTAATTTATCGATAAATATTTGTCTTTTTATTCATATGATTTTGGTAAATAATGCATACAGAGATATCGAAAAATAAAATATAATATAAAACTGGCCACTGAAGACAACCAACCCCTTTGTCCAAACCTGTGCTTCATACTAAATTTCCACACCTGGTTAGAGTTCCTACATAAACCATTGTACGCTATTTGTTAGGATAATGGGAATTGCCTTCACCTTAGCGACTGTCTCCACACAAGTCCACGGCTTGTATTCCCGTCGGTTAAGGAAGCTCCCTAACATCTATTATTTAGAGATTTATTTTGATTATTACACCTTACCGTCTTTGTCTTTGTTACATAAATTCTTACAACATCACCACGCTCCGCATAAATAACGCAGGCTACATTATTAACAAGCAATAACCAAAAATAAATCACTTAGGAAGAGATGCTAGGGAGACTCCTTACCCGATGAGAACACAGTCCCTATGCTCATTTTCTCATCAGTTAAGGAAGCTCCTTAACTTCTGATACTCAGCAATTAATTTCTGAATATGGCTGGTTAATATCCTTTTATTTTTTGTTTATGCAGTGTATAGCGATAGGCCTATTAGGATGTATGCAACTTAAAAAGGACAGTAAGATCTAAGAAACAATTTAAATCGCTTAGGAAGAGGTATTAGGGAGCTCCTCTAACCGACCAGAATACTGGCCCAGGCCATGTTAAGATATATAAATATTACTCAAAAGTACAGCCTGCAACAAGAGTGCAGTAATGGCTGCCAATGTTCCTTCATAGGCCTGTATTCTCGTCTGTTAAGGAAGCTCCCTAACACCTCTTGCTAAGTGATTTATTTTGCTTATTACACCTTACAGTGCTCTTGTGTGTCACTTAAATCATTAAAATACCAGCACATTCAGCATACATAGCATACAAATTGATATTAAATTGTATCCAAAAAATAAATCTGTAAGGAGGTGGTGCTAGGTAGTTTCCTTAAACCAACGGGAATACGGACCCTGGCCTCTGTTGGGTCAATACACAGGAATATACAGGCCGGTCCATACACAACGCTGCTCTTACACTCCCCACGGCGATTTCTCGTGTGTTGTGGGGACGACTTACTCAGCTTTATCAATACTCTGAGTCATTTATTCATTTACTATTCCCACGGCCACAACAAAGCCCATACCAGCAGGCTGAGCCGTCCTCACAGCACACAAGATACCGCCAGGTGAGCATCTTCTGTGGCGCCGTTTACATACCATCCCGTATAAATAAATAACCAAGAAATAAACAGTGAGTAAGACTTAATTTCGTGCTGCATTATCGAGTGACCTTATGATTGTGGGAAATTTCGGTTTATTTTCCTGTCTCGCCATCAAAATTAGAATGAATGTTATCTTTCAGAGTGTGTGCGTGCGTGAGTGTGTGTGTGTGTGTGTGTGTGTGTGTGTGTGTGTGTGTGTGTGTGTGTGTGTGTGTGTGTGTGCACCCGAGCATTCATCCAAGTGTTCACCTCGGATTCAAAGATTTAAAATGAATAGTCACGCATACATACTGTACATGTGTACAGTCAAAGACACTAGCTTCCTTTTATGTTTGATTCATGCTTTATCACAGACGCACACTTAGGTATTCACACACACACACACACACACACACACACACACACACACACGCACACACGAAATAATAGTTAAAAATCTCAGTGACACTCCTATTATAAACACTTTTAAGGTAGATCTGCAAAATTACTCCAGCCGTCACATTTTTGTAATATTATTCTCCAATCACATTTATTCCTTTTTATTTTTTTGCTTAAAGAGCATCTAGAAACAAAAAATCCTATACCCTGAACTGGTCATCTATTTTTTTTTTTTTTTTGTTTCTCTCGTCCAGGGAAAGTTAAATAATTACACCCTAAATGAACAATTCTCTCTCTCTCTCTCTCTCTCTCTCTCTCTCTCTCTCTCTCTCTCATACACACACCGCTTGCTGGTGCAGTGGTAACGTTCTCGCTTGCCAACTGGTGGACGGGAGTTCGCGCCTCGCTCAGGTTGCGAAAAGTTTCACTGACGAAGTGAGTGGTTACTGTCCCCCTTGAGCAAGGGGACGGGGGTGTGCTTGTGTGAAGGTCACAGCCTTGCCCTTAGATCGGACTATATGAGCTCTCAGCTCCCTTCCGGGAGGGTAAAAGCTGACGATCACGACCATCAAGTGATCCTGACCGACCCGGTGAATTATCCGGTGAATTACACACACATATTAACTCGTTTCCTCTCAATTTCCTTAATCTTTCTCCCGCTTATAACCTCTTCTTCATCTTCATTTCTTTCGCCTTAAGAAGTCATTGCTTTTCTTATTTCCTCATCGTCTCTTTCTTGGGTGTCTTGAATGGCTCCAATTTTTTGCTTTTTTTTTTTTCTCTGTTTCTCTGTCTCTTTTTTAGCATCTGAGGTTTCCTGTTTTTCTTTCCGTCTCTTATATCTGTATCTTTGTATTTTTTTTTTTCTTACTCCTATGTCTTTCTGTCTACTAGTTTTTCGTGTTTTTCTCATTTCTCTCAAACTTGATCTCTCTTCCTTATTTCGTTCTGTCCGTTTGTCATTATGTCTCTCGTCTTGATATCTTTGTTTCATTATTTTAACTTTTTTTGTCTCATGTTTGACTTATCATTTCTTTCCTTTATCTGTATCTTATTGTTGCCCCTCTATCTCTGTTCATTTCTGTATTTCCATATTATTCTTTTTCTCTACCTCGTTATTTACTTCTCGTTCTTTCACACATGGTCTTCATTTTTCAAATATTTTCCAATATATTCAGTAAATATCCTTCACTGCCTTAATTTTCCATTACATTAATTTCATAATTCTGTGTTTCTGTTCCTCGAATATTCTGTTTATTTGATTTACGGATAGACAGACAAACACACACACACCCACACACACACACACACACGAACTAGAAATAAATCATTAGGTTCCAGGAATTAATCGAAGCACACCTTGAATCTCAGTATATATATATATATATATATATATATATATATATATATATATATATATATATATATATATATATATTACACCGCTTCCCGTCCGGTCAGCGAAGTTAAGCAACGTTGGGTCTGGTTAGTACTTGGATGGGTGACCGCCTGGGAACACCAGATGCTGTTGGCGTCCCTACGTGTCAAGTGGGGTTGGTGGAGGATTAGTGCCCCTCCCTGTAAAACAATTAACTCTAAGCCCTTGACCACCCCGTTTGGGATACATGGCGTCTGGCAATGGATGGATGGATATATATATATATATATATTAAAGATGCACATTTGTTCCCAGTGATATATTCTTGTTACCGTTGAGTGCGTTTGTTAGGATGCTAATAGGTAGAAATGTGAAGACATCTAAATACTAAGTCAAGCTGTGCGTGTGTGTATGTGTCTTTTCCTTTCTCGAGAAAGGTAATAAATATCGGCCTAATTATTTTTGCATTAGCTCGGAAAAAGTCCTGAGAGTATCAGAATATTACCAATAAAAATTTTGGCGATCACGTCAGGCCACAGGATGAAATTGTCGACACGCGAAAATGTCGGTCTGTGCGTTTCATCGTTTCCTTCACGAGAACGGTAAAAGATATTAACCTAATTCTTTTTGCATTTTATCCGGGTAAGTTCATGACGTGTCAGAAAAAAAGAAAAAATGGCGATCGCGAGCCACGCGACAATGAGAAATTGAAAGAAAGCGCTACATGCAGTACTAAGCAAAAAGAATTCGACTTTTTGGTCAGAAATTGTCACTGTGGTCTCAATGACGGTATGGGAACAGAGACAATAGTATCTGCAAAAACTTTATGATGGAAAGTTTATTACTCAGTCCCTCAATTTTTTTTCGGGCAAACACTAGTGATATATACAGGAGTCACATACGACCACGAACATACATATATACATACATAAATACATACATTAATACATAGACATAAGCACGTACATATGTATACAAATACGCATCAGTCTATCTATCTATTTGCGTCATTTGCGAGTGGGAATGGGAAAAATGTAAAAGCGAAAATTGGAGAGAGAGAGAGAGAGAGAGAGAGAGAGAGAGAGAGAGAGAGAGAGAGAGAGAGAGAGAGAGAGAGAGAGATGAATTCCCCTAGGTAGACCTTGATCGATCATTATAGCCCCTCTACTAAGGATTTCAGGGGCAGTGTCCGACTGTTTTTTTTAAATAACGTCTCAACAAAGCGTCGGACAAGGATTTAACTTTGGCAGTGCATGTTTGAGACCCCGACCTACTTTGTAAAATTATGCTTTTGTACCAAATGTGTATGATTAAGGCATTTATAAGAGTAAATGTAGGGTAAACTTAGCTAAAATCGTCAGAGGCATGTAGCGAGGCTAGCTTCGGTCACGATACAAGCCCCGCCCACAATTCGGAACGTGACGTCGGTGTGACGTAGTAGTAATCACCGACGCAAGTGGCAGTTCTGTCTT
The DNA here is from genome assembly GCF_032717465.1 of Coenobita brevimanus. Taxonomy (NCBI): domain Eukaryota; kingdom Metazoa; phylum Arthropoda; class Malacostraca; order Decapoda; family Coenobitidae; genus Coenobita; species Coenobita brevimanus. The sequence goes on from NC_137057.1 coordinate 36,336,656, forward strand.
TATGTAAGCTGCTTCAGATTCAATGCCTCAGGGTTACTCATATTTCTGAGCTGCGGCTGATTTTTAGAGTGAATGTACATCCCTCCAGACTCCCTATTAGTACATAGTATATGCATCGCCCTCTTACACATATTGTGACGTCAATATGACTTATTCACTTCTGAAGAGTAGTAATCACTGCCTGAGCCGGCACTGCTGGGCGAGGTGATGTGGCGGCCGCCGACAGGCGAGACGTTACCAAACCGAAACTTCAGCGATGGCGAGCATAGATAGATTTCGCAAACATTCTTCTCATATAAGGACCATACTGAATGTATAGTAGGGGTGAAATATTACTTCGGTGTGTGTGTGTGTGTATGTGTGTGTGTGTGTGTGTGTGTGTGTGTGTGTGTGTGTGTGTGTGTGTGTGTGTGTGTGTGTGTGTGTGTGTGTGTGTGTGTGTGTGTGTGTGTGTAAAAAATATATATTCTTTTAAAGATAATAGTGGGCGTTCACAATGAACAAGTTTAATAAACCACTGCTCTATGTTACATGCACCGAGCATGTAGCAAGGGCCGTGTTTTCCATATAAATGATAAGTAATTTCCTTCGAGTAAACCTTTTTCTCTCAAACGTTCTTCTCATATAAGGACCATACTGAATCTGTAGTAGGGGTGAAATATTACTTCGGTGTGTGTGTGTGTGTGTGTGTGTGTGTGTGTGTGTGTGTGTGTGAGAGAGAGAGAGAGAGTACAGTATGTGGGGGGGGGGTTAGAAAGATAGAAATGCCACTTGCGTCGGTGATTACTACTACGTCACACCGACGTCACGTTCCGAATTGTGGGCGGGGCTTGTATCGTGACCGAAGCTAGCCTCGCTACCTGCCTCTGACGATTTTAGCTAAGTTTACCCTACATTTACTCTTATAAATGCCTTAATCATACACATTTGGTACAAAAGCATAATTTTACAAAGTAGGTCGGGGTCTCAAACATGCACTGCCAAAGTTAAATCCTTGTCCGACGCTTTGTTGAGACGTTATTAAAAAAAACAGTTGGACACTGCCCCTGAAATCCTTAGTAGGTGGCGGGAGGCCGCTACCTCTCACAGCAGGGCAGCTACCAGGGCGGGGCGTGAACTCTCGACCCTTCGGTCTTAAGCTAGGAGCTCCACCCCTGAGCCACCCTGCCTCCAAGAGAGAGAGAGAGAGAGAGAGAGAGAGAGAATGTTGACTAATTAAGATAAATATACAGATGGTTATGTAGACAGACTTACATAATGATGGATATCAAGGCTGATAGACAATTACACAGAGACAGATAACCAGACACACAGACAGACAAATAGATAGATGGACAGATATATTGAGATTACATAGAGATTAGACAGATAGGTGTATCGATAAAGATTTATACTGAACTAAATAAGCGGTGCAGTGGAAGAGCTACTGTAACATGAATCACAAGTTTGATTTAAAACAGAAAATCAACCATTTCGTCATGCAGACTTCACACCACATCACATCGTCGTATCATACATATATACATTTATTTTTGGATCTATAGGTATTTCGCTGAAAGGATTGCAATATTCTGAGTGTTGCGTTGGGATGGGTTTTATTGTTGGTGGAGTGCTTTGGAGTTTTGAGTATCTATCGGTCTGGACATTTATCTACCTATATCTGTCTATCTGTCTACCTATCTATCTGTTTGTCTACCCATCCATTCATCTATCTATCTATGTATCTCTATCTGCGTAGGTCTCTCTCTCTCTCTCTCTCTCTCTCTCTCTCTCTCTCTCTCTCTCTCTCACACACACACACACACACACACACACAAGGTCTGCAGCATTCACAGTAGTGTATTGTGATGGTTATTTCCAGGAGTGCTTTGCAGTTTTGTTTTTCGTTGCAGGTGTGCTGGGAGGGAGGGGCTACATCCACTCACATGATGTAGTACTGTCTTTAGATGACTGAATTGAGGGACCAGCCAAATGGTTTCTTGTAGCCCAGGAAACTTTGTTAGAGTGTGTGGTCATCACATAACCAAATGACCCCTGGTAGTTTAGTGGGTCAAGGCGCTCTAACTGTATGTGGCCCATGAGCATTCAAGTCCAAGGATGGTTGGGGTTATTTTGTTCACATGCTGCCTCTCAGGGAGACAGTTGGTCATTCCCTGGCCTGTATTCTCGTCGGGTAAGCAGGCTCCCCAGCACCTCCTCCTTAACGACTTATTTTTATATGGCTGGTTAATATCCCTTTGTACATTCTCTATGCTGAGTATGGCAATATTGAAACAATACATGTAACCCACAGAAGGGAAGTAAGGTGTAATAAGCAAAATAAGTTGCTTAGGAAAAGGCGTTAGAAAGCTTCCTTAACAGACGAGAATACGCGCTCCTTGACTATTGAATGCAATAATGTATTTTTATTTTATTCATGCTACTTTACGATGATTATTTTATTCTTTGGATTGATTTCTTGAACTGGAGGGGTTAGATATGGCCTTCATTAACCCCTTCAGTACAAGACGTGCTTCTTAATTTAACCCCTTCAGTTCCGTGACGTACATTTGGCGTCAAAAGCCGTGTCGCTTCTCCTGCTTCTGTCTCCATGGGTTTTGAAAATCAGTTTGGTGAATCCATAAGAGCTAATATTAAAGATACTGATTTAAGGTCAAATAATTTCATCCGTGTCAGTTGTTACGGATTTACTACACTGGTTTTCACAGGTCTAAGCTATGAGGAGCAGGAAAGACATGAGGAGTGATGATTTTTTTTTTTTTTGTATATTCATTTACATAAATTTACTTCAGATGCCTACTATAATTTCCATCATATTTTTGTTTCCTCCTGGTGATTATTATTATTATTATTATTATTATTATTATTATTATCATCATTACTATTATCATTATTAACAGTCTTCACCTACTACATATGGTAGACTATTGTTTTTGTTGGTATTATTATTATTATAATTCCTGCCTCAAAATCTCGCGAAGCTGCCAGGAGACCGGAGACTGTGTGAAGAATCCGAAGGACCCAAGCTATGTGTTATGGCATGGGTCATTCCTGATAGAAAAAGAAAAATCCATATTTTGGGGGGGTACTGGAAGGGCATGTCAGAAAGTGTCATGTCAGTGTTGTGTTGTGAACTAGGTAAGTTGATCGTGTCTACTGGAAATTTCAAAGGGGCCTGTGCAAAGTCTGAATTGCCCAGATTATGTGTCCTGGTAAGGGTCATTGATAGGAAATAATCCAAATATTCCCAATGGGGTCTAGGTCTTTGTAAGAAACAGTAGATGGTGACTAATGGCTGTCCACAGGACAGTTACAAATTTCTAGTTATTATTTTTTCTTGCAAAGAAGAAAATTGCTCGTATTCACTCAGTTTCAAAGCTAGGGCCAGCATACTTGGCCATCTGCGTTCCTCAGCTGGCGGCTTCATATGACCCAGTATCATCCAGTTCCTGGTGCTGCCTTTCCAGTTACAGCCAAAAACCTATAAAAGTAGACTATTCATGGATTCTCAGAAACCGCTAGAGAAACAAACTTAAAATTTTTGTGGTACATAGCCAAGGTTGAGGAGCAGGTCTGAAATGGTTATGGGTTCATTTGGGCCAGTAGTTTCTGTGATTTCCCAGAGGTCTATGGAAAGTAGTTTAGGGTCATTGAATGCACAATATATATATATATATATATATATATATATATATATATATATATATATATATATATATATATATATATATAGATATATATACAAGGTGTAACGCGACGTATGACAAAAACTTACACCAGTGATCTATCATGTAATTTTGAGTACATTTTGTTCTAAGACCATATGCTCTCTGCGACCTCAGTTCAGTACCCAGCGTTTGGCTATTTAAGTGTAAAAGCTTCGTGCCTTTCATATATTGATGTCCCCTATATTAGGTTGTGCCTCGACTGACAGTCATCAGGTGATGAGTGCAGGTATGTAATGTAGAAAAGCATTACATATCTGCAGTCGATGGTGTTCTCTTGGTCGAGGCTTTTTGAACATTAGTGTAGGTCTAGTTATTTGTCTCTTAGGATTTAGTATAGGTTAGCGATTTGTCTGTTAGGTGGTTAGTTTTAGGGTCTTTAGATTAGGTATTTTGTTTATAAGTAATATAAGGTTAAAAATATAAAAAATAAATAAAAATAATAAAAATAAAAATACAAAAAAATAATAAAATAAAAATTATTATATATATATATGTACGTGTGCATGAAAGTGTGTATGTTCATATGCATGGATGTGTGTATGTATGTATGTATGTATATATATATGTTTGTATATATATGTATATATGTGTCAATATATATACATATATATATATTTGCCTTAATGACCAGAGGCTTCGGCCTCAATGGTCGATAGGCAAAAAAAAAAAAAAAAAAAAAAAAAAAAAGCCTTGCATGTGCCATTGGGTGAGAGCTTCGCAGGGCGACGGGAGACGAGTATTATTAGCTTATACTGTACTGTACATGAAAATCCCATATCCTATCAGTACACGCGAGTTTTAAGAAGAAACTTTACGTAGTCTATTGATTCTTTAACATTAAGTCATGCATTCATGCAATTCTTTTGCACAAATCGACTGTAATTAAGGTTAAAATTCAAATTTTATGGCTTGCAAGGGAGTAGGGAGGGAGGGACGAGAGGCTGGTGTGTTGTGCCAGTTATGTGATGTTTAGTCTGTATAATATTGCTCCCAGCATTATCATAACACCCACAGCTCATTCAGTGAAAAAAACATTACTGTACTGAGTGACTAGCAGCACTTTAAGTCAGGAGTAATATTATTATTCATTAAAATTTTTCTGCTGCAAGTAAACGTGGCACCATTTTTTTCGTATGGTGTTGACATGAGAACAGTGATACAGGATTGCCAATGTAACGACTGTGCAGCTAGACCTTTTTTTTTTCTTCTTCTACATAGTGACACTATTTTACATCTGGCTACATGATATCTAACTACATTCTGGATAGTTTTGCCATTTTAGGTGATATTCTTGAGATTTTATCGTATTTTCTAGCTATGTTCTGCAGTGTTTACTATGCAGAGACATTATAGTAAGTTTTCAGGACTAAACTAGCGAGATTGATGATAGGAACTTGGCAACCCTGGGTCCATTGTCATTTGAATAGGAACATTTGCAGGGAAGGCACACACTTCAAATACTGTTCTCCACGTTCATCTGTTCACTGGGTTCAGCTTCACTTATTCATGAAACAGCATGCCACGTACGTATATCAATGAAGAATATGCAGATATTGTCTTCTTCTTTTTTTTTTTCGGGATCTGCGATGGTAATGCCAGTGCTGCAGAGAGGAATACAGGTGTAGATACCTAGTAGTGCCACGTTTACTTGAAGCAGAAAAATTTTAATGAATAATAATATTACTCCTGACTTAAAGTGCTGCTAGTCACTCAGTACAGTAATGTTTTTTTCACTGAATGAGCTGTGGGTGTTATGATAATGCTGGGAGCAATATTATACAGACTAAACATTACATAACTGGCACAACACACCAGCCTCTCGTCCCTCCCTCCCTACTCCCTTGCAAGCCATAAAATTTGAATTTTAACCTTAATTACAGTCGAGTTGTGCAAAAGAATTGCATGAATGCATGACTTAATGTTAAAGAATCAATAGACTACGTAAAGTTTCTTCTTAAAACTCGCGTGTACTGATAGGATATGGGATTTTCATGTACAATACAGTATAAGCTAATAATACTCGTCTCCCGTCGCCCTGCGAAGCTCTCACCCAATGGCACATGCAAGGCACGAAGCTTTTACACTTAAATAGCCAAATGCTGGGAACTGAACTGAGGTCGCAGAAGGGATATGTTTATAGAACAGAATGTACTCAAAATTACATGATAGATCATTGGTGTAAGTTATTTCATACGTCGCGTTACACACTATATATATATATATATATATATATATATATATATATATATATATATATATATATATATATAAGATGAAGCAATAAACTCCAAACTTGGTATATTTATAGAATTTGATATGTTATGCATGTCTACCAGGCATGAATGACCTTGACCTCAAACTCAAGGCCACAGCTAAGGTCAAAGTCCAAAATTTGCTTATTTTTTAAGGAGCACTTTATGAATTCCGTTGAAATCATCAGGTCCAGCAATAGGTATTGGGGAATAAATTGGCCCCTGCAGTCGAACTGAGGAAGAAATTGGATGACCTTGTCATGTGGTGAGTCATTGAAATTGCAAATGGCATTTTCCGTTTTCTAGTTTTTATATATTATTATTATTATTATTTTTATTATTATTATTATTATGATTGTTATTATTATTATTATTATTGGCATTAGCATTTGCATTATTAAAACTTCCAATATCCCTGTGGGAAGTTTCATAGTTTTTGTCAATATTATGATGATGATGATGATGATGATTATTATTATTAGTATTAGTATTACCGTACTATTACTATTATTCTTACGTCTTAGAAGATGAATGACCATTATTTGGAGGCAATTTAGCTTAGAGCCATCAAAGTTTACCTGCTTAGTCCTCCCGCTGGCCGTTTCATCTGGAAAAATAAGAAGGAAACCGGTTAAACGCATCTTTGGATATTATCCCAAACATGAAACACCAAATTGTTGACACTATCTCAGAAACCGCTTAAACTAGAAAGCTGATACTCATATGGCATATGTTCCTTGCTGGGGAGCAGATCTGAAAAGAGTATGATCTTAATCGGGTGAATATCCTCCCAGATTGCTAAAGGTCTTATATAGGGATTTTCCTGGATACTCCAAATGCCACCTGATTCTTTACGAAAAAATATGCTAGAGCCACCAAACTTGGTTTACTTGTAGACCTTGAAACTTAAGAACACATGCACAAGATCAGTGACTTTGACCCAAGGTCAAAGTCACATGGGCCTGCAAACATTCAAAATTGGGCTCTAACTCGGCTTTTGGTGGGGCTACAGAGAATAAAAATTTTCAGAATACCAAAAATCTCTTCAATAAGGCTGGAACATCGTTTTGTATTGTTAAAACTATTATTATTATTATTATCATTATTGTTATTATTATTATTATTATTATTATTGTTATTATTATTATTATTATTATTATTATTGTTATTATTATTATTATTATTATTATTATTATTATTATTATTATTGATATTCAAGACTCTATGGGGGGGGGGGAGATCTAGCAGGCTGGCACTCCAAGACCGTTCGAGATAGATTAGAAATTTTTAGGAGTTATGTATCTTAGCTGCGTCATCATTTATTCATTCACAATTTCTCTCCGTTTATTTCTGTCACGCACAGCCACTCTTGCTTGCTCAACAGACATCCCTCTCGCATCCAGCGCTCTCTTCACGCTGTCCATCCATCTTATTTGTGGTCTCCTTCTCAGCCTTACACCTCTCACATCAGACCTAGTTATCTTTTTCACCAATCGCTCATTACCCATTCTCGCCATATGCCCAAACCATCTTAACACCCTCTGCTCAACTCTATCAGCCATCTCCCGAACAACTCCAGTTCTCCTTTGCACTTCATCATTTCGCACTTGATCCATACGCGTCACTCCACACATACATCTTCAGAAACCTCATCTCCATTATATTCAAAGTTTTCTTCTCTGCTACACCCATATTCTATGTTTCAGCCCCATATAACGCAGTGTGTACCACAGCACCCTCATACAGCCTTCTCTTTATATCCATTCTAAGCGAACGACATCTAAACACTTTTTTCATTCCTTCCAGCACCTTACCTACTTCATTCATTCTAAACTTCACTTCTGCATCTATTCTTCCATCCACAGCAACTTGTGACCCTAAATATTTAAAACACTCTACCTCCTCAAGCAACTCACCATTCAGAACTATATTCATCCTCCTACCATCTACCAACCTCGTACACTTCATCACTTTACTCTTATTCTCATTTACTTTCAATTTCCTCCTATCACACACCCTTCCAAACTCCTCTACCAACTGTCTCAATCTCTCTTCTGAATCAGCCACCAGTGCAGTGTCATCTGCAAACAGCAGCTGCTTCGTTTGCAGCTACTTCAGATTCCATTCTCCACCATCAACATTTCCCAGACTCAGACCTCCACCTAAAACTCTTGCATTCACCTCCCTTACAACACCATCCATATACTCGTAAATATTAAACAACCAAGGCGACATCACACATCCCTGTCGCAGCCCCTCTCTCACGGGAAACCAATCACACACAGCATTTCCCACTCTTACACACCCTCTACTATTTACATAAAAACTTTTCACACCTTTTAGTAACGTACCATCAATTCCATACAGTCTTAAAACAGTCCACAAAGCGTCCCTATCAATCCTATCATACGCTTTCTCTAAATCCATGAATGCCCCAAACACATCCTTGCCTTTTGCTAAATACTTTTCACACACTTGTCTCACAGCGAACAACTGATCCACGCATCCTCTCCCTCTCCTAAAGCCACACTGCTCATCACCGATCACTCTCTCTGTACCCTCTCTAACTCTCATAATTAACACTCTACCATACACCTTACCTACAACACTCAACAGACTTATACCCGTAAAGCTAGTACATTCATACTTATCACCCTTGCCTTTATACAACGGGACCACAGAAGCACTAGCCCAGTCAATTGGCACCATACCTTTCACAAAGCACACATTCAACAGTCTTACTAACCGCTCAACAATAGTCACTCCACCACTCTTCAGGCAATCCACAGCACACCCATCCATACCTGCAGCTTTCCCTGTTTTCATCTCCTTTACTGCCTTCTCCACTTCCTCCTTCGTGATCAATTCCATACAGTCTTAAAACAGTCCACAAAGCGTCCCTATCAATCCTATCATACGCTTTCTCTAAATCCATGAATGCCCCAAACACATCCTTGCCTTTTGCTAAATACTTTTCACACACTTGTCTCACAGCGAACAACTGATCCACGCATCCTCTCCCTCTCCTAAAGCCACACTGCTCATCACCGATCACTCTCTCTGTACCCTCTCTAACTCTCATAATTAACACTCTACCATACACCTTACCTACAACACTCAACAGACTTATACCCGTAAAGCTAGTACATTCATACTTATCACCCTTGCCTTTATACAACGGGACCACAGAAGCACTAGCCCAGTCAACTGGCACCATACCTTTCACAAAGCACACATTCAACAGTCTTACTAACCGCTCAACAATAGTCACTCCACCACTCTTCAGGCAATCCACAGCACACCCATCCATACCTGCAGCTTTCCCTGTTTTCATCTCCTTTACTGCCTTCTCCACTTCCTCCTTCGTGATCAAAGAATCATTCAACTTTCCCAACACATTTATTCCTTGCACCCTTCCATCCGCCACAATCTCAGCCACCCTTTCCTCCTCTACATTTAACAATCATTCAAAATACTCTGCCCATCTCTTCCTTATTGCATTCATCTTAATTGACATCCTTCCATCTTCTGCTTTTACTCACTCTTCCTTCCCAGACTCTCCTTTTCGCACCCTTTTAACCTCCTTCCAGAACATTTTCTTATTCTGTTGAAAATTCTCTGTCAGCCGCCTACTCCACCTCTCATGTGCTGCCACTTTAGCATCACGCACAGCCCTTCTTGCCCTATTCCTCTTTTCCTTATACCTCTCATATGACATCTCATCCTTCCTCTGCAGCCACACTTCATATGCACGTCTCTTCACAGCCACAGCCATACTTACTTCCTCGCACCACCATTCACTTCTTTTTCTTACACCACAACCCACACGTCTCACACCACACACCTCTTCTGCATGCCCCACCACAGCACTCTTAAAGAGCTGCCATTCCTCCTCCAAACTGCTATTTTCCTGATCTTTCACTCCGTTCCACTCATCTTTCAATTTCTCCTGATACTCAATAATTTTCTCTCTTTTATCCAACTCACTCACTTTCAAAACCTCCCTGCCACACCTAACCCTCCTAGCTCTCACCCATCTCTTACCTACTCTTAACTTTCCATCCACCAGGTAGTGGTCGGAATGTTTTTTTGGGGGGGGGATAATGAATGGAGGAAAGAAAAACAAAGGAAAAGAAAATAAGTCCATGTGCCTAAAGACATCCTCCATTCATAAAATACTTATAACAATTGGATTTAAAATCGAAAGGATTAAATGTATGTGGGAAGCAACTCCCAGGAAGTGAATTCCAGAGAGTAGTAGTTCTAGACATAAATGAATTTTGATAAGCAGAGGTTCTGCATTGTGGGGGAGAGAGTGTGAGTTCATGGGCTCTCCTAGCTGCCCGAGTATTTCGGGAGAAAATGTGAAGGAGAGGCGCAATTGAAGCCAGTTCGTTAGAACACTTACGGTAAAAATATCGATAAAATAGTGCTAAAGAAGCAACATCTCTGCGTACTGATAACGGAGGAAGGTCCTGCATTATGGCAGGATTATTGATTAATCTAATGGCTTTATTTTGAATTTTATCCAACTACCTCAATGCAACCGCTCCACATCCACTCCACAGTGGTGAACAGTATTCGATCTGAGAACGCACATGACTTTTGCATATTGTGGCCATCTGCTCGTCAGTGAAGAACTCACAAACTCTGTACATAAGTCCCAGTTTTTTCGAAGCATTATTAACAAGGGATTTAACATAAGCTACCCAGTTTAGGTTGGGGTTTAGAGTAACACCTAGGATATCAATTGTAGTGGATATGGGAATATTGACATCATTTAAAATTATGTGTGAGTCTGAGGGATTCTTTCTATTGGAGAAATTAATGTATTTAGTTTTCTGAGCATTAAATGAGACCAGATTTTTTTGTCCCCATTGATTAATTTTAGAAAGGTCCTTGTTCAAAGAAATTGCTGTGTTTATTTGGGAATTTATAATATCAAATTGTGTAAAGGAGGTACTAAATGTAAAAGAACTATGAAGGGTCGAGTCATCAGCATAAGAGTGTATTGGGTTGTGCGTGACAGATAGGAGGTCATTTATATGAATGAGAAAAAGGGTTGGCGCCAAAACTGATCCCTGAGGTACGCCAGCATTTATGGAATGAAGCTGAGAATACCTCCACCCTCCCCTCTCAGAACTCTCACATCCAACAATCTTCCTATTACATTTCCAGATACAACCACATAGTCCATCAATGCTTTATCCACAACCATTCCACCCTCTTGTCTCACCCATGTATACTTATAAATATCTTTCTTCACAAACAGTGTATTTCCAATCACCATCTCTCGCTCAACACACATCCCTATCATTCGTTCCCCATTTTCATTTCTTCCAGGCACACCATGCATACCAACTACACCTTCAACTGCTACATTTTCCACTCTAGAATTCAGATCTCCCATCATTACCACATTCACATTCGCTCCAAAACTCTGCAGACACTCATCAACATCATTCCAGAAAGACTTCCTCTCTTCTTCATCCCTTTCACTACCAGGCCCATATGCACTCACAAACACCCACAATTCATATTCAAATTTCGCTTTCACTCACATCAGTCTCGATGACACCTCCTTCCATTCAATCACACACTGCTGTACTTCCGGACTCACTAACAAGGCCACAAGTTCTCTTGCCCTTCCTCTATCAACACCTGAAAATCTTCCATTCACACTTCCAAACATAGACTCACCCTTCCCTTTCATCTTCGTTACACTCAAAGCTAACACATCCAACTTTCTTCTCACGAAGATTCTCCCAGTCTCCTCCCTTTTAGCCTCAATCGTACTACATCCATGCACATTCATAGACCCAATCTTCAGGGTACGGGGATAACTCAATCCTCCATCCCTTTCTCTGGCCTGTCTCTTTTTAGGAACTAAAACTCAGACGAGGGGATCGTTAGTCCCCTCACCCCGCCCCTTTTAGTTGACTTTTACGACACGCAGGGAATACGGTGGCAGTATTCTTCCTAACAACCTGGCCACAGAGTAGTAGTACCACGCCATAGTCCCCCTCGCCACAGTGGGGGCTAAGATGCTAAAGAATGTGTTTGAATGGATGAGTAAATGGAGAGTGTGTCGTCCTGTCTAGGCTACCTCCCTTTCCTTGGGGGAAGCAGCCTAGGTATATAGATAGATAGATAGATGTATCTTAGTTGAAGGCTTCTGTTGGCAATTTTTCTTTCCCTAGCACTGGCGCCGCACTAGCTCTGTCTCTGTTATTTTTTCAGTGTCCCACACTAGCTCAATCTCTGTTATCTCTTCAATGTGCCGCACTAGTTCAATCTGTTATTGTTTCAGTGTGCTGCACTAGCTCCATCTCTGTTATTGTTTCAGTGTGCTGCACTAGCTCCATCTCTGTTATTGTTTCAGTGTGCCGCACTAGCTCCATCTCTGTTATTTTTTCAGTGTGCTGCACTAGCCCAATCTCTGTTATTTTTTCAGTGTGCTGCACTAGCTCCATCTCTGTTATTTTTTCAGTGTGCCGCACTAGCCCAATCTCTGTTATTTTTTCAGTGTGCCGCACTAGCCCAATCTCTGTTATTTTTTCAATGTGCCGCACTAGCCCAATCTCTGTTATTTTTATTTTTTTTTTTTCAATGGGCCGCACTAGCACCATCTCTGTTTTTTTTTTTTTTTTTCAATGCGCCGCACTAGCTCCATCTCTGTTTTTTTTGTTTTTTTTCAATGCGCCGCACTAGCTCCATCTCTGTGTTTTTTGTTTTTTTTCAATGGGCCGCACTAGCTCCATCTCTGTGTTTTTTGTTTTTTTTCAATGGGCCGCACTAGCTCCATCTCTGTGTTTTTTTGTTTTTTTTTTAATGCGCCGCACTAGCTCCATCTCTGTTTTTTTTTTTTTTTTTTTCAATGGGCCGCACTAGCACCATCTCTGTTTTTTTTTTTTTTTTTTTTCAATGGGCCGCACTAGCTCCATCTCTGTTATTTTTTCAATGGGCCGCACTAGCTCCATCTTTGTTATTTTTTTCAATTTTTGCTCTCCTGTGCACCAAAAACTACTGAATCAGTTGCTTTGGAAATGTTTCAGTACATTATCGTCAACATATACTGTTGCATCTGGGTACTGATACTGAGATCCAAAAAATAGTTTTTGATGTATTGAAGAAAATAAAAATGGACACCTCATGTCCGAAAGTGCTAAATCGGAAAGTATTTGACCGATTTTGACCAAACTCGGTGAAAATGTAGATGATTATGCGTGAACATGATTGGCATTGCATGAGTGACTGACCTTGATCTCTCAGAGTCACGAGTCAAAATCAGTAAAAAGTTTTGAGTCATACCAAAAGTCCCTTAATATTAAGTCTACCGTGATTAAAGCATTTTCATTTGGAATGTGGATTTCTTTGAATATTTCTTCAACAATATTAGAGTTCTAGTTATTATTATTATTATTATTATTATTATTATTATTATTATTTTTTATTATTAATATTATTCTTGTTATTATTATTATTATTATTATTTTTTTTATTATTATTATTCTTGTTGTTGTTATTATTATTATTATTATCATTATTATTATTATTATTATTACTTATTTTATAATTTTGATATCCCTAAGGTATTTGGCCTATAGCCTTCAAACCTGCTCAGCTAAGTCGGACAGCTGTCCGCTTCTTTTGGTCAGATATGCTGGGAGTTCATCAAGCGGAATTCCGGATATTACCCTGAGCACAAAATGTGGGACAGCCACGCCATCTCGAGAACTGCTGTAGCAAGGAAGCTGAAATTTTACTACAATATACTCTTGGCAAATCAGGCAAGGAGTATGGTTCTATTTAGTTAATTATACTCTGAGATCGCTTGGGATAAAAAATTGGGACTTTTCCGGATATCTCCTAATTTTTCATGAAGGATTAAAGCTAAGGCCACAAAACTTGGTGGACTAACAGACTGTGATGACCTAACGTGACATGCAGAATATCAGTGACCTTGACCTTAAGATCTCTCAATAGCTCGGCTTCTATTAGCCAATTGCTATTGCAAGGTTTTCTTTATCAAAACTGTCTCTGGACAATTTTTCAGTGTTCGAGTTATTATTTAGTTGATTTTTTTTTTCATAAATTCTAATGTCGACTGTACTTTCCATTATAGTTTTTTTTGTTTTTTTTAACTTAACGGATATCTTTTGTGGTTAGGGAGATAGTGAAGGCGCTATCTAAGCTCTCTGTTTCTCTAAGAAACTCCAGAGCTGAATAAAACTGTCTACAGATAGCAAGAAGTAAATAAAAATGCATCATCGAAGTGAAGGGGTCAAAAATTCGCCTGTAGATAGCAAGAACAAACTAGACTAATACGAAATCGCAGTGAACGGTTATGTCTTGAGAAAGTAACCTAGCCCTGGACCCCTACGCTGCTGATGTGGCAGTATAGGATTGAACGGATGAGTGGATGAATAAGTAATATGTTTGTCTGGACTGATTAGCCTACCCGCGAGTCCCTACGCTCCTGGTTAGGCAATACGGGTATGGATGATGGATGGACGGATGGTTAATATGATTATCTAGACTGAATAGCCTAGCCCCGGGCCCCTACACTCCTGATGAGGTAATAAAGGCCTGGATGAATGAGTGAATGGAGGATTAAGTTGTGTGATGGTTATACTGTGTTGTGACGAGTGGGTTTAAGCTTACGAGTATCAACGTTTCATGTGTTAATTGGGGTCAACAGGGATACGCTTGTGGTGTTTGGAGAAAGGGTGATGGTGGTAGTGGTGGTAGTGGTAATGGTAATGAAGTTGTTGTGATAGAAGTGAAATGATAGTACCGTAGTTGTGTGGTAATGGTGTTGATGATAGGGGTAATGATGGTAGTTGTGGTGGTGGTGGTGATGTTAGTGGTGGTGGTAGTGGTGATTGTAGCAGTGATATTGGAGAAAGTAATTAAGTGGTAGTGGTAATGGTAACGGAAACAGCAACAGGTGGTGGTAGCGATGGTAGTGATAGTGTTGGTGACAGAGGTGATGGTGGTGGTGGTGGTGGTTATGCTAGTGGTGGTGACAGTGGAAAAATAAGTGGGAGAGGGACTGGTGGTGGTGGTGGTGATGGTGGTATTGGTAGTTACAGAAGCAACAATAGAAGAGATGGCAGTAATAGTCGCTGTGCTAATATTATCGCTGGTAACAGGCGGTGTTGGAGGTGGTGCAGCAAGATTTCATTAGGTTATGACATCCTTGACACGTTCAAGAGTTCCATCTTATGAAGTGGAACTTCGACCATTATAACTGTTATTGTTAACAAGCTGGGCAGGATCCCATTAGGTTTTGACATTGTTTTGATGAGGGAGATTAACAAATAAACTTTTTTATTAATCCTATTCGAAACAACTCATTTCTCTTTTTTTGTTAAGAACAACTTTCGGTTTTGTTCCTTTGGTTCCTTCTTCCCTGTGTAGTAAATAGGCATACATACATACATTCATTCTTATATTTATAAAGTAAGAAACAAATACAGGTTAATAAACAAAACATAGGTCAGAAAGATCGTTTGTGGGGTCCGGTACATAACTTACTACATTCCCGAGGGATAATGCCCAGCAACATTTTCAAACATCACCACTGGGGCACCAATACCCACCATCATTACTGTGATACATTAAGGGTGTCATTTAGACCTGTGTTACGGAACAAGTGTTTTTTTTTTTTTTTTCTATAATGACATGTCATTGGCATCGTGTGAAAGGGCAATGAATACGTCGTTACAGACGCAAAAACACGCCCACTCTAATCGATCCCATGATAGCACTGTCGCCAGCTCACTTCTCTATCCATTGCACCACCACCTCACTATCCATTACACTCACTGCAGGAGTATATTTCGTGTTGTCTTCTGGCCGTATTCTCGTATACTCACTGATATATGTCTTAATCCCTTCAGTTCGGCGACATTCATATTTTTCTTCATGTAACTTTAACACGATTTTCTTAACCTTCAGAGAGAGAGAGAGAGAGAGAGAGAGAGAGAGAGTTGTAAGCGGACTAATGGAGACCATATCTGGCACTCCAATTAGAAAACAGTCTCCAAACCAGAATAAAATTTTCTGGAAGAAACTAGAATACAATTAACAACAAAAACAACAAAAATAACAACAGCAATAACAACAGCAGCCTCTACAACAACAACAATAACAACAGTAATAATAATAATAAAAATAATAATAATAATGATAATAGTAATATTAATATATTAATTAAACAATTAAATTTAACTATACCCTTCTCACACACACTTAGCCTAAACTTACCATCAGTTCATCTTGACTGCCGAGATGTAACAGTAACGATAGATCATTTTGCTAATCAAGAAATGCTGTGGTAGAAAAAGGCGTGGTGGGGGTGAAGTGGTTAACCCCAGGACAAGCCACTGGTGGGCCTGAACCAAACCGCCTGTCCGTAGCATAACTGTGTCAGTCACGGCCATATTCTCGTAGGTTAAGGAAGCTCCCTAATACCTTTTCCTAAGCGACTGTTTCTTTATTTATTACACCTTACTCTCCTCTTCCGTGTTACATACATTCTCCTACTCTGCTTAAATAACACACAAAAGGATATTAACCAGCCATAGCAAACAGGAAACAGACAAGGAAGAGTTAAAGAAGCTCCCCAGCATCTGTTCCTAAAAGTTTTGTTTACAAATTTCACTTTACTGTTCTCTTCTGTATTACGTACATTCTCATTCTCTGCTTAAGTAACGTATGAAAGGATATTAACCAGCCATATAAAAAAAGAAATAGCTATGGAAGAGGAGTTAAAGAAGCTCCCTAGCATCTGTTCCTAAAAGATTTCTTTAAGATTACACCTTACTATCTTCTGTGTTACATACATCCTTCCAGTATCGCCATACTCTGCATAAGAACATAGAAAACGATATTAACCACCCATATCCAAAAATAAATAGCTAAGAAAGAAGTGTAAAGGAACCTCTGTAAAACCTCTTCCAAAACGATTTATCTTATTTTTAAATCATACTGTTCTCATCTGTTACATAAATCCTTGCAGTACAGAAATATTATGCGTAAATAAACATTCAAAGGGATTTTAACAACTCATTTCCAAAAACAAATCGTTAAAAAAGAGGTTCTAAGGAAGCTTCCAGAGCTATTTATTTTCCATTACACCTTGCTGTCCTCTTCTGTGTTATTAGTTACATAAATCCTTCCAATATCGCCGTACTCTGCATAAATACCGCACATAAAGATATTAACCAGCCATACTGAAAAATAAGTAGTTAAGGAAGAGGTATTATGGAGCTTACTTAAGCGAGGAGAGTAAAAGTGCCAGTCTGGTGTAGGTGCCTTGGCCTGGATCAGCGGTGCGCACATGACACAATAACCCTGCCATCACTTGGACTCCAACCGTAGCGCATTCACGTAAATCTTCCTAGTTTGTGACGGTGTGCTTGGTGTGGTACCCATCAACGCACACATTTCTTCATACTACTCCTGCGGTATACCTGTACTTTCAACAACGTGAGACAAGGAAACGATTTTAGGAAAATTTTATGTGTCAGCGGGGAGATTCCCGGGTCCTGTTGCTTTGTGCAGAGGTGTGGGGGAGGGGGGAGGGGTAGGCTACGGGAAGAGACACTGGAAAGGAGTGGGGTGGGGAGAACTGGAGAGGTACGGGGAGGAGAGTAGGAGGGAGGGGGACTGAGGAAAGAGACAGAAGAGAGTAGGAGGCACCGAGGGAAAGGAAGGAGGTGAAAGGGTCAGAGGCAAGGTAAGGTCACTGGCCGTACTAAACATGATGATAGTGGTGGTGGTAGTACTGGTGTTGTTGGTGGTGGTGGTTATTTTGGTGGTGGTAGTGGCGGTGGCGGTACAAACGATCACTTGTAGGCTACACAGGAAAACAAACAGCAACAGACCTATTAATCATTTCGAGCCTGCATGTTATAATTGACATTACTATTCTTTAAATCAAAAACAAGGATATGAAAGCAGGAAACACACCCAGCCAACAAACTCTCTAGCCGAAGACGGCAGGAAATAGTAAGCTGGACTACAGTGCAAAAAATTGTCGTTCAAAAACCTGAGGAAATGATGAAAGATGGTCATATTCTGTAGTAACTTAATCTGAAACAGAAAATATCACGTTCCTCTGCCGTTGTGTCCTATATGCTTAGCACTTTAAGTCATTATTGAATCGCGGCCTAAGGCAAGCGATTCACTTACTACAGTCACAGGATTCACTTGAAGTATCTTGAATAATAAATACTGCATCACAGTACCATCATTCTTTGCCACTTTTTGCCAAACGCGGATTCTGAATCCCTTAGAGTTTTTCGAATTTTCTGCAAATTTGATTTGTGGGTAACGTAACGTATCCTACGACATACAGTATTTTTGGCGGGCGATTAACATTCGGCCCCCGAATGCTTTTGTTTCATCCAAACAAGCAATACCTTCTCAAAACAGCTGGAGCATCCAAAATTCATATCCAGCACTGCAACAACCCATAAATCTTCAAGTACTTGCAAGCCTCTCGTAAAGATTACATTGATTTGGATGCTACATGCTACCATCATTTTCTGTGGAAATTGAAAGAAAATGGATTTGATACTTCATACAATCATCATTTTCTGTGGAAACTTCTTTAAATGATTTGAATGTTACTTGGTATCATAATTTTTAGTTGGAATTTCTAACATTGTCAAGTTGTTACCTGCTAGCATCATTTTTCGTGGTATTTTTTAACACTGACCACTTTGTTACCAGCTACCATCATTTTCTGTTGTTCAAGTGAAGGCTTCCACGGGTTGGAACCCTGGATCGCGCCTGAAGGCCAAAGGGAAAGCACTATAATATGATTAAAGATCTACAGTTTTCCCTTTGGCTCTCAGGCGAGATTCAGTGTTCCACCCTGTGGACGCCTTCAGTTGATAATACTCAGAAATATATTATTCAAACGTGAACATGCTTAGCTGGGGATTAGAAGACAAATACTTATCCGAACGGTTTATATGTATTAGTACTGTATCACAGTTTACTACGAAGCAACTTGTTCCATAAATTTACAACTCAGTTGAAGAAGTTCGTCGCTTCATGTGACTGGAAACTGATGCCACCATTATTATTGACCATTGCCTTTAGTTCAGTCAGTTTACTAATCTGCAGTGAAGATTTTTTTTTTTTTTTTTTTTTTGTCATACATATTATCATGTCCTTTGAAGATTTTGTGCACTTAAATCCTCTCACTGTCTGCGCTTAGTTAAGAAAAACAGATTCAGCTCTTCTGGACGTTCCTCATATAGATTACTCATTATAGGTATCATTTTTGTCACTAGTCGCTGTTATCTCAAGTTTCTCTCTCTCTCTCTCTCTCTCTCTCTCTCTCTCTCTCTCTCTCTCTCTCTCTCTCTCTCAGTGAGTTCTCTTAATTTTCGGTTAACACACATTATAACACTTCATACATTTGTGTAGGGAAGAGTAATGTTGTGTCCTTCGAGTGAAATACAGTCATTGAATGCAAAGTGAAGCTGGATAATAAGGAAGTGGAAAATGTGAATGCATTTTAGTACTTGGGTAGTGTGATGAGTAAGGATGGAAATTTGGTGGATGATGTGCTGGAAAGAGTACAGTAGGGAAGTAAGGTTACTGGTTCATTGAAAGCAGTGATAAGAAGTAGGGAAGTAGGTATGGAGGAAAAAAGATCGTTGCATGTCAGTATTATGATCCCCACTCTATCATATGGAAGCGAAGTTTGGACCTTGTTGATGGGATACAAGTCAAGAGTGGGTGCAGTGGAAATGAGTTATTTGAAAGGAGCATGTGGAGTTACATGGAGAGAGACTGACAGTTTATTATTGAAGTGAAGGAGAGTTCTGGCCTCGATGTGAATGTGATAGAAAGAGTTAGGAGAAATACATTAAGGTGGTTTGGCCATGTGAAGAGGATGGAGAGTGAGAGAGTATCGCATGATTGTACTGTCGTAAGGAAAACGCATCGCCTGCCAAAGAGATTCAAAACTATCTTGTTTCATCATCATCTTTTGCACGGTGCAACTAATGTACCCGGTTCTATATCACGAATTTCATGATAATATTGTAGAAAATGAATGGCCTGAGCCTGATGCAGCTAATGTATTGAGGTATTCAACTGTGGACTCATTTATTTGCAAATTACTGCTGGTATATTGCTGTGGAGATTATTAGGCTGGTGATTTTGAGGGCAGATCTGGTAAAAATTTTGCATTTCACAATATAATCCTATCTGTGAGTACCAAACACTGTAGTTCTATCTCTATAACTACTGGGATTGACTAATCCATGTTTTTCATAAGGATATAAGTAATAACTCTGATATTTATATGATTTTTTTCTTTTGACCTGAGTGCATGTGAATAAAGTGACTCTCACTTGTATTTTTAGTAATATTAAAGTATCATTCCTTAATTAACGTATAGCATCACTTTATCTCCTTCCCTAGGATTAAACGAATAAACACAGTAAAAATAATTGTACACTTGGTAGTGATAAACTGTAAAACTTTTTCCTTTTCATTAAAGCGAAAATATCAGGGTACAGTATAGGAAATAGAAAAATAATAAAATGGAGCCCGTTATACCAACTTGCCCCGTAGTGTGGCCCTAACATATAGCAATAGGGGATGAGTCGCCCAGATGCCAACCTTACCCCCCCCCTCAGGATAATCGATATATATATATATATATATATATATATATATATATATATGTAATTTTTATGCAATATGCCATTAGGCCGATTGAACACCTCTAAGAGCAAGGCCTCATAGCCATCTCGCCGTTGCGGGTCTCGCTCTTAGAGATGTTTAATCAACCTGATGGTATATTGCATACCGTCATTATGTATGTACGTGTGTGTGTGTGTGTGAGTGTATATATATATATATATATATATATATATATATATATATATATATATATATATATATATATATATATATATATATATATATATATATATATATATATATATATATATATATATATATATATATATATATATATATGTGTGTGTGTGTGTGTGTGTGTGTGTGCATATATATATATATATATATATATATATATATATATATATATATATATATATATATATATATATAAAGAGAGAGAGAGAGAGAGAGAGAGAGAGAGAGAGAGTTGGAACGTTTCGGAGGTGACTCACTCCATCCCCAAGCAGTCTAAAACAATGATAAATACCCTTACAAAAACAACCACAGAAAAAGTATATTATTTTTTTTACAGCAATGTTGAGTTTGAAAACATGACACTATGTGCAGTAGTGAATGTGCAAAATTGAAATAGGTGGAGTTGAAAAAAAATTACTATGGTAAAGCTGATTCATATTAAAGAAATCAATTAAAACAACTCAGAAACATAAATAAGAAGAAAATCATAATTAAAAATAAAGTAGGTCACTAGGCTTCTTATTACTCGACAATACAGGCTTATTCCGGATAGAAAATAATGACTCACTAATGCAGGGCCCTGTTTCCGTACAGCTTCCCGCCTTTGAGATCTCGAGTGCAGTGGTAAAGTTTTTGCCAAAATTCCGAAAGTAGGATGATCAGGAGTTTAAATGGGTGGTAAGGAGATTGCGAATGGAGCTTCCGTTGGGGAACCCATATTGGCGATCGGAGAGAAGTTTATGACAGGAAACGTGCTTTAAATTTTTTGTTCAGTATAGATTTAAAAAAAAAAAAAAAATACAGGACGTTAAAGCAACAGGACAGTAGTTAGAGACATTGACCCTTCTTAGGGACAGGCTGAAAGAGTATAAACTTCCCGCAAGAAGGAGAGGTAGAAGCTGACAAAGACAGAAAAGCTTACCATTGCAGGGTGTAAACACGGAAGCACAGTTCTTGAGGACAATAAGAGGGACCTCATCGGGCCAGTTCGCCTTCTTAGTATTGAGGACAATGAGGACAGAAACTTCTTCAACTGAATATATTTTGATTTCAGTCATGAGGTAGTCAGAGGCAGGAAGAGACTGAGGAACAACACCAGAGTTATCTAAGATGGAACTGGAGGAGAAAGTCTGGGCGAAGTGTTCTGCTTTCTCTGCAGAAAGAGGAGGGAAGGAGTATGAAGTAAAGTTGAAAGGTTTTTGGCAAGGTGTCAGAAGGAACGAGAAGAATCGGAGTAAGAGAGTTCAGAGCAATTAGTACAAACGAAATTATTCTTAGCAGGGCAACGAACAGACTTAGCATGATTTCCGAAAAAAACATAAAAGAGATGAGATTCATGGGTGATTTGGCACTAGTACCTTTGGTAGGCCTTTTCGTTGATGTGGACAGCTGTTAAACAAGGATGATTAAACCAAGCATATTTTTTGCATTAGTCACAAGATAAGACAAAAAAATGTATGCATCCATGCTTGAGAGACTAACCTCCGCAATGGGCAAGTCACACGCAGATGGCCCGGCCATGGAAGCAATGATCATTCCAGGAAGAACTAAAGGGGCACTTAGTGAAACGCATCTTTCCGACAAGGGGAATGTAATTTCCAAACCACTCTTTATAATGGGTTAGGTTTTCTCATCAATGTATAGGGTTTCGCAAAAAGTATTTCTTGGATCCAGAATCTGTAATACGATCCAGATCGGTCCCAAAAGTTAATTGATTGTTCCCTGGGACATAGGCAGTTTACTCACCAATTTGGTTTTTGAGTAATTCTGCCAACAGACAGACAAACAAACAAACAAACAAACAGGGGTAAAAACGTACTCTCCTTGTCAGAGAGAACAAAAAAAGTGCTGCTTGAGCACCTCCCAATCAACAGCTCCAAAGTGCCATAGATACCACTTCTTGGGAGGGTCCGCAGGCCTTGCGGGAATGATAAGACATCTTAAGGTGATGAGGTATTCGTGGAGCCCAACGAAGGGAACAGATCAACAGAGTAAGTAGAAGGATTAGTTATAAGGAGAAGGTGAAATATATTCGAACTCTCTCCAAAGCTGTTAGAGATACAGGTAAGTTTCTGTACAAGTTGCTCTAGGTCATTGTGTGTGTGTGTGTGTGTGTGTGTGTGTGTGTGTGTGTGTGTGTGTGTGTGTGTGTGTGTGTGTGTGTGTGTGTGTGTGTGTGTGTGTGTGTCCATACATACATACATGCGTTAGTGTCTGTGTGTGTATGTGCGTGTGCATGCCATTCCTTTCACCCACGGAGGACACAAGAAGGTCACGCAATCATCACCACACGGTCATGCAGTCACCACAACACACCACACATGCTTTCAGTTCTGCAAACCCTTCCCCACGAAAGGTCTACCCTTAAACGAATGAAGTCACTTGGAGCCAGCAAGACTTATCATAAGAAGACATCGAACGTAATGGGTTTTACTCCCGAATATTTCGCCACAAATTTAACTTCGCAGCTTTCTGTATCTGTGCCAGTTCGATTGTGATTAACTACGTAACCAGATCATGTTGTAAGAGAGAGAGAGAGAGTCCTATTTATTACTGGGAAATGACAATAGTATTATGATGATGATGATGATGATGAAGTGTAGAATGGTATGCATGTGAATTACAAACTGTGTTTTTTGTAATTACATGGAGCCACTTTCACTATATTTAGTAGTGGTAAAAAAGACTAGTGTGATCTATAGCATTCAAGGAGTGAAACGACTGGGATATACCTTAGCTCAGAGGGGTCTGGCTGTGGATGGTTTAAATAACTTTATGTAAATCATTACCTACGATAGCTGATAGACTAAATGTTGGTGAATAATAGTCCTTTCACCTGTTTTCCGGCGCTGCTTCGCTGAAACGGGAAACAGCGGGCAAGTGCAACCAGAACAAAGGACACCTTTTATAGTCGCACCCACCCCAAGCTTATCCACCATCCCAGTACATCCCTAAAGGCGTAGTTTCCCTTTGGATTACGCCCCTCAAATCCCTTTGGATTACGTCCCTCAAAAACATCCCAGATGCACACTACACGCACCTCAGACACATCTCAGACACGCTCCAAATGCTCTCCAGACACGCTTGACATCTCAAAGGCTTTCGATCGAGTCTGGCATAAATCTTTAATTTCCAAACTCCCTTCTTACGGTTTCTATTCTTCTATCTGTTCTTTTATCTGTAGCTTCCTTTCTGATCATTCTGAAGCTGCTGTTGTAGACGGCCACCGTTCTTCTCCTAGAGCTATCAATAGTGGTGTTCCTCAGGGCTCTGTCCTGTCACCAACTCTTCCTTTTATTCATCAGTGACCCTCTAAGCTGTACATCTAACCCTATCCACACATACGCTGATGATTCCACCCTTCACCTTTCCATTCCTTCCCCACAGCGTCCATCGCAGCAGTTACTTCAACAAACAAGGGATAAGGCTATGGCACACCTAATGTCTGAACTTGCTCATATCCCTGATTGGGGTAAAAGTAATCTTGTTGTTTTTAATGCAATAAAAACTGAGTTCTACATCTGTCAACCCGACAAAACTTTCCACAGGAGTACCCTCTAAATTTTAATAATATCCAGCTTAATCCTGCATCATCTTTAAATCTACATGGTGTTTCATTCTCTCGGGATTTATCTTGGAAAGAACATATTACCTCCCTAGTAAAATCTGCAATCAAGAGAGTAAGTATTGTTACATAGCCTATGATTTCATCATCCTTTGTGTAATTCTAACGTACAGTATGCTGCATGTTTGATCACGAGCGTGTTCTACCTCACTCCCCCCTTCTACCCTTATAGTAGAGTAAGTCGTTCTTTCTGTTGTTCAGAGCAGGATTGTCAACTCTTTGTCCCCTATAGCTTCATTTGCGCGTCCGTCTTACAAGTTGTATCAAGCTCTGCCGGCCATTGTATAATGAGCTCAGTCTCTACATTAATTGCCACTTAGATCTACTCCTCATTTTGCTCACATCTCTGTCCTCCCCTGTACAGTTGTTATTATTGTGAGTGCTCAGGAAGTCTCCAACCATCTAGCAGCTGTGTAATTTGAGTATAAGTGTTACTGCATTTTTTCTTGTACTGTATAGCATAGGGTGTTGGTTCGTAGGCCTAGTGAGGTTTTTGTGATTCATGTGTTTTTATGTCAGTCATTTTTGATAATATTTTTTGTCTGTAATAATATATCTTGCATTCACTAAGCATTATCCTGTTTTCTCATTTTATCAGGGCTGACTTAGATAAATTTACACTTGCTAATTTCGTGTTACTAGAGGCTATTGCAGTTAACCATATATTTAACCTGTTTTTTGCCATTACATTATCCTTATGAGTCCTGAATGTTTAGTTGTTAGTTTGAGATTAAACTTTAACTTGTAATTTTACCTAACTCTTTTGTTTTGAACCTGTAATTTTGCGGGACAGTTTTCTCTGTTCCGTAACATAAATTTTGCTACCTCTTATCAGGATATTCAGGATATTATCATAAGGATATTGCTTGATATTTTGTGACTATGATTTATTCATGATGTCTGCTATTACTACGCTTGATGAAGCCAAAGATTTTTTGTCAAATGTGCAAACAGTGTGTGATGTAGAAAACAGAACAAAGAATGAACTTAAGATTGTTGGTCAACAATTGGGAATTGCTGTTCGCTCTCATCATTCTAAAGATCAAATTGTTGACATGATTAATGAAAGCTTGTTTAATGTAACTCCTCCAAATGAGCAAACGCAGATTGAAATAGCTAAGTTACAGCTAGCCCTGTAGGAGGCTCGTGCTAAGGAGGCTGAATTTCAGGCAAATGCTAAGGAGGCTGACTCTCAGGCTCATATTCAGGAGGCACAGGCACAGGCTCAGGCACAAATTGAACTTGCTAGGATTCAGGCAGACCATGAGTATCGCATGAAACAAGGTGGAACTGGATCATCTAGCTCTGATGATTTTGATGTGGCTAAAAATGTTAAAACTTGTCCCTCCTTTTAATGAATCTGATTTAACTAAGTATTTTTAGTTGTCTGAGAGGGTAGCTACAGGTTTTAATTGGCCCAAAGAGTATTGGCCAGTACTCCTTCAAACTGTTCTCACCGCTAAAGCTCAAGTAACTTATGCATCTTTGCCTCAGGATCAATCTGATAATTATGATGTAGTTAAGAGCTTGATTCTTAAGGCCTATGAGCTTGTTCCTGAAGCCTATAGAGTAAAATTTAGGACAACTTACAAGCAAGATAAGCAATCCCATGTTGAGTATGCAAAAATCAAAGAAGATCTATTAGAGCAGTGGTTAAATTCTAAGAATGTGGACTCTGATTTTGGTAAATTTAAGCAAATGATTTTGCTGGAGGACTTCAAAAGGTGTATTAATAATGATGTAAGCCTATATCTTGATGAGAGAAGAATAGATAATTTGTCTGATGCTGCAGTTTTAGCTGATGAATATGTTCTCACTCACAAGAGATATTCTAGAGAAAAAAGGAAAGCTGAGAGTAAGTACGTTGCCTCTACTCAGAGTACAGGTAACAGGAAAGACAATAAAGATGATGTTTCTCAGGAAGTAAATACCAGCTTCACCTCTAGATTTCAGAAAAGTAAATGTACTTATTGTAGTAAGCTGGTCATACTACGGAGAAATGTTTCAGGAGACAGCGTGATGTGAACAAAAAGGAGTCTTTAAATATTCAGTCAATTGGTCTAGTGTCCACCCTTGAGAGTTCCCAGAATTCTTTAACTGAGTTAACTGAACCTGCTTTGAGGGGTAAATTAAATCCTCATGATGAAGCTCCTCTTTTGAGCAGTAACGTGGGTGACACTCTCAAGAGTTCATGTGCTAATTTCCTGTCTGATGGTTTTGTCAGTCCTCTGGACAGTAATGACAGGAAATCAGTTAAAATATATCGTGATACAGGTGCTTGCCAATCCCTTATGCTGACCAGTGTTCTAGGCTCTACTGTTAATTCCTCTGATGAAACTGTAATCTTACAAGGTGTAGGGAATAATTACTTCTCTGTCCCTCTGTGCAGAGTGAATTTAGAGTCTGGTTTTGTTAATGGTTCCATTATGGTTGGGTTGGTTGAGACACTGCCAATGTCAGGTGTAACTTTCTTACTTGGAAATGATATTGGTGGAAGTCAAGTGTGTCCAGCTCCTCAGTTGTCTAGTAAGCCAGTGGCTGCGACCCAGGATTGTGATGTCCCTGATGTGTTCTCTGCATGTGCTGTCACTAGGGCTAAGTCTAAGGTTACTGGTGATTTAGAGGATGATGATGATGATGATGTTATCCTAGCTGACACTTTTCTTGCTAATTTGGACCACTCACCAGATGAGGCAGTACCCCAGAGCGTCATCATAATAAGCGAAGAAATTCTGTAAGAAGTGGAGGAGTACAGTTGCTTGGGACACGAACGAACGAAAGACCATGATAGCGAAATAAAAAAAAATAACTCGCATTACAATTGGATGAAAAGCTTTCGGTAAACATAGAGACATCATGAAAGGTAGCTTGCCAGTATGTATGAAACGAAACGCATATAACGAATGAATAATTCCAGCTATGACGTACGGTTGTGAGAAATGGAAACTGACCAAATCAATGGAAAATCAACTAATCCGTTCTCAAAGAGTAATGGAACGGTCAGTGTTGAGAATGTCTTTTAGAAAAAGACAAAACAAGATCAACTTGGGTGAGAGAGCAGACTAAAATCAGACATTAAAGAAGTTATAAAAGAACAGAAATAGAGGTGGGCAGGTCATGAAGCAGGAATAAAGGATAACCAGTGGAGCAAGAGGCTGACTGACCGGACTCCGAGAGAGTGTAAGGGTAGCAGAAAAAGGCCAGACAAGAGGTGGTGAGATGAGATGGAGAAGTTTGTTGGCAAAACGTGGCAGAGATTGGCTCAGTCAAGGCAAGGTGGGTATAGGAGAGGTGTGTGCATGTGGGGCTGAAGGAAATTGACTAGTTGGCAACTTTTACCCAGGCTTGCCCTGGCCACACCCCCTTAACACAGCCTATCTGTACATGCACAGAGATATATAATGGCAGTAGCTTCCTGGGGAAAAAACTGGCATAAAACTGATACTGTACATTTATTAGCAAAAACAATACCCAGTTTGGGAACCTGTAGTACCCTAGTAAGCCTGAAAACAAAACCAACCGAAACTAAGGGGAAAAACACGTCCTAACTAATCCTCACTCCGTCATTCCCAGTGGTCATGCCTTAATGCAATAAATACGAAGTGTAATCTGAAAGACTTTATCTTGTCAAACTTTGCAATAAGGAAGGCATACGCTAAGGCGTTACTGATAAGAACCTTGATTATATAAGAATTTAAACGACAGAACCAAATGCTGTTAATAACAGAGAAGCAAATCCGTGTTACTACACAGGGTGTCCAGTAAGTTTGTCATTAGCAACTGGTCATGAGCATTCAAAACTTTCAAAGACAAAAAAAAAATCCATTAACTTTTTTTTTTATTTGCAATAGTTATACACAATTGTTCGGGGGGATTGTTATTCATAGAAAACTGTCTATTGTGTAAACAAAGAAAACTTAAATATATTGGAAAACTAGTGCAATATTCCGTATATACTCGTAGGCTACATTATTTCATACTTAATGTTAATGACAAAACTTGCCAAACAACCTGCACATTCAGTAGCCCATTCTGTGCAATGAAAACAATAATCTACGGTAGTCTGATGAAAATACTGTACTGCCACAGCAATGACAATAAAATCTAGAGAACTATCAAGTAATGCTGAAACTGACAGAAGTATTATCATAGCGTCACTTAATGGATTATTGAAAAGGTACCGAAAGCTTAAACCTTTTATTTCCAATAAAAATCTAATGTTCTGAAAGCAAAATGTCAGCGTTGGTAAAAACACTCTATATGATCCTCATACGAAACAGGGTTGCGAATATTGATTCCTAGTCTTGGTAGATTTAAGGCAGGACACGAGCTGTGCTTTAAAGAGAGCTTGACATTGTCATATGACAGGTGAAAGTTAAAACACTTGGAAGGAACATGTATTGAGCAAATGAAATGCCATGGTTTTACTTGCTTGACGTGCGATAGATCTTTTCTTTTGCAGGCATCTATAGCCACTTTCGTGTTGGTTTCAGGGAAATACATGAAAAAATACAAACTTCCTTCTCTTTCTCGAATAAACTTTGCATGTAACAACAGCACAACACAAAACTGCTACAAATATACACCGTAAGCACAAACAATCCGCCTTCCCGCCAAGTGATGTGTGGAAAGGGGGCTAGTGACGTCATAGTAGCTAGCCAATCAGGACACAGATGGGACTGCCACGTACTTCTATATAGAGAATTCTTGTTATTATTTAGTCGGTGTTAATAAAAGTATCAGGAATAAAACAAAAGTTCCCCTTCTTTACAGTATTTATTTTAACGAAGTGCTTAGTCTACCATTAAGCCTTAAAAAGTCCCTAGGAAAAAACTCATTTTCAAAATGTGTTACTACAGAGCTCAGTGGGAGTGGAGACAACTCTCCTATACCCACCTTGAGTCAAGGAATTCGTGGAAAAGGCTGGAGGAGGCCTTTGTGCAGTAGTGGACTTGCAGTGGCTGATGATAATGATGATGTCTCTCTCTCTCTCTCTCTCTCTCTCTATATATATATATATATACCGTATGTCATTTTGCGAAATCGGTCGTTTTGCATATTTCCCAGACCAAAACCGTGGTCAGTTTTCAAAATTCCTTTTAAATGTATGGATACTTTGCACAAATCTAACCTAACCTAACTTAGGTTTTTATAGG
Source organism: Coenobita brevimanus (assembly GCF_032717465.1). Lineage (NCBI taxonomy): Eukaryota > Metazoa > Arthropoda > Malacostraca > Decapoda > Coenobitidae > Coenobita > Coenobita brevimanus. The sequence continues at coordinate 36,366,333 of NC_137057.1, forward strand.
TTAAGTTAGTTTAGGTAAGGTTTGGTTGGGTTAAGTTGATTTAGGTAAGGTTAGGTGAGGTTAGGATAGTGCAAAGTTCCCCCTGTTTGCAAACTCAGCAGGAAATTTGTAAAATGACCGATTTCGCCAGGATATTTGCAAAATGACCGACCTCGCAAAATGGCCGTAATACACACACACACACACACACACACACACACACACACACGCACGCACGCAGGCGCGCGCGCGCGCGCATATCTTTATCTACCTCTATATCTATCTATCTATAAAATGTGTGTGTGCGCGCGCGCAAGCAAGCAAGCAAGCAACAGACAGGAAATTCTTTTAACCTTGAAAGAGGGAGGGTGTGAGTGGGGTATATAACGGACAGAGATCCTTGAACCTTCTCAGTGTCCCAACCCGTTGCCGAGTCGATACAGAGGTAAGACGCAAGTGGAGGTGGTATATGTGGTGGTGCTAGTAATGGCAGTGGTGGTAGTTGTGTTAGCGGTGGTTTATGTCGTGATGGTGGTGGTGGTGGTGATGAGAAAAGTGATCGAGACTGTGATTAATTTATCTATTTACGTATTTCATTTATTCACTAGTCCCAAGTCGCAACACCTCAATTTTTTTTTTTCTTATGGTCGCGTCTGCTCTAGTACTTTATTCGAGTTGATCGGGGGTTATTTTATTCAAGTGAGAGTCAGTCATAGGAGCCTGCGAGTGGTAATTTTGTCACCATGGTCATGCCTTGTATTCTCTTCCAGCCAACCCCAAATAATTTTGTTCAGTTGAGTGAGCCATAGGAGCCTCAGTGTAAAGAGTGTTATCATTAACCTTTCCATGATGAGGATAACTCTATTATTCTCGTCCAGATTAGGTCAGATGGTTTTATTCAGGTAAGAGTGAATCACAGGAGCCTGAGGTTGCTAATAAAATTCGTGCATAGACAGGATTCAGAAATAACATATAAGCAGAAACGAAGAAGAACTATCAGCTGAGTCCCCAGTGAAATGGACTACCACGCACCCACTCACACATCAGTGTTATTTGCCTGGAAGCGTCCCACTGAAGCCTGAGAGTGTTGATGAATGTGGTGGGTAGGATACTGAAATAGGAAATCGAAAACAGAATTAAGGCCAGAGAAGTATCAAGGGAGTGCACAGTGAAATGGACCATGATGCACCCATTCAATCAGTGTATCCAAAACATTATCGTGACCGGCCTTTACAGACTTGCGTAGGGTATCATGCTTAACTCACTTCTCTCGGGGACGTGTGTTTTTATTTCTTTTTTACCATCCCTCGATTATTTGAATCAGCTGGGGATAAGCTTCAGTCAAGAAGGGTTATAGGAAGCATTAATAAACCCCCTTCAGTACGAGACCTTGCCAGAGCTGAGTAAAATCGTCTGATAGCAGCAAGAATAAACCAGAAAGGACGTCACACGAATTCAAAGGGTTAACATCTTGAATCCGGTGACTCTGTACTCTTCATTACACCCGTGCGCAGTAGAGCAGTAGTGTACAGTACTGCCTTCTCTCGTTATGTATCTGGGGGTAGAAGTGTGTGTGTATGTTGGGGGGGACTGTGTGTGTGTGTGTGTGTGTGTGTGTGTGTGTGTGTGTGTGTGTATGTGTGTATGTGTGTGTGTATGTGTGTATGTGTGTGTGTATGTGTATGTGTGTGTGTGAGAGAGAGAGAGAGAGAGAGAGAGAGAGAGAGAGAGAGAGAGAGAGAGAGCAATTAAGAGTTTTTGTCCTGTTTGAATCAAAGTTCGTCGAAGGGTTGAGGGTAAGTCAAGAGTGAAGTATTTCGATATTGAAAACAATCGGTAAAAGGTCTAGGTCACAGGATAAAGTCAAACATACAAGGCGCGGATGTTGGTCTCAGAGTTCTTTTATTTCTGCCACTTTCTGACGATTTTTTGTCAACTTAAGGGAGACTTTTAGCACCAGAGAGGGCATATGCACCATTCAGCAAACTTTCACTGGTACAGGTCCTTCTGGATATGAAAAGAATCGTCTGGAGGTTACAAGAATGAAATATACAGCTTAGTCATCGTAGTAAAGAGGTTGTAACTGTGCTGGGGAAGGCGATTATCAACTCTTAACTGTCATTTTTGGAACGCCTGTCGTTATTAGATGTTACCAGTCTGCATCCCACATTACAGCGTGTGGTTAGCGACGGTAGAGAGAGGTCACCCCTGCCGACTGCCGCCGCTGCTTCCTGCCGCCACTGCTGCCTGCCACCACCGTCACCCCTGATAATGGCAAGGGAGAGTTGGAACGTTGGGCGGCTGCTGCTGCTGATAATGGTGCTGGTGTTGGTGCTGAGTCTGACATCGGTGTTGGGTAGGTGGACGGGGGGAGGGGGACAAGAGGAGGGACTGGGAGATGACAGACAGGGAGGGAGAGGGAGGACCACCAGGTAGAGATATGGAGGTAAGGGGGGACACAGATTTTTTTTTTTTTTTAAGAATTTAAATACTTTATTAAGACAAACAGTTATACATACAGACATATATATATATATATATATATATATATATATATATATATATATATATATGGTAGGTGGGGGAGCTCACCATCTACTCACTCGATGTAGTGCTGCAGTCGGGTGTCTGCCCTTTCCTCTCCTCCATCCTTCTTTCCATCCATCCTCTTCTGTCTTTCCTTGTCCTTCTCCTGCGGGTAACTTTACACTCCCTCTTCTGTCTTTCTTTCCTTCATTCTTTCCTCTTCCTTCTGCCTGTGGGTGACTCTACAATGAGTGACAAGCCAAATGGTTTCCTGTACACCAGGAAACCATTTACTACGCTGGGTGGTAACCATATAAATAAATTTTGGCGCCTGGTGGTTTAGAGGGTAATTATTACGATCCAATCGGATTGAGCCGGTGAAGGTTTATATCCAGTGGATGGTTGGGGTTGATTGCTCATGTAATACCACTTAAGGATGAGTGAGGCTGGTCACCATTTTAAATGTCGGGGCCAACTGCCTAGCCCCGGGCTCCTACGTTCCTCATAGGGCAATGTAGGATTGGATGATATATATATATATATATATATATATATATATATATATATATATATATATATATAATAATATATGTGAAAAATGTTCAATAAGTTCTGGTAATCAAATCGGGGCCCTCTTTCTGGACACCACAATGTGAAAATAGTTTAATGTATACAAGTCGGTATCCCTGCCGGAGCACCGCTATGTAAGAAATTTCTGATATTTACTAATAACAACTCGTAGGTCGTTACTCGTTTATAAAGTTGTTCTTAAGTAAATCAAACAAGTCTCATAGAGTTAGGTGAAACGTAACTTAACCTTAACTCACCTACAATAACTATTTCTCTTCTACCTCATAGCTAATCCCCCCTTGAATTGGCCAATTCGTAAAGGATACTTAGCTAGTGAAGAGGGAGTGATCGATAACCGATGACGATGAGGCTGCTTAGTGTAATTGCTTGAGCAAGCAAGCGTCCTTATGGTGCGTATGTACAACCTAGCTTGAGAGCGACTAGGAACAGAGTGAGTGAACGCGGCAATTCTACCTCCCTCATAGAATGGTAGGTTGCCAACTTTTAGTTATTTACAGTACTAAATACAGTCAAATTACATCATGATATGTACAGGGCAAATCTAACAAATTAATCTTAGTTCTACTTAAATTAAAGTTAGACCAATTATTCCCTTTAACTATGTAAATATCTTAGTTCCACATCTGCCTTAACAGGGGAATCTTTCCCTGCTTGCCACGTCACCTATCGCGCAGACGCAGCTTAGGTCAGTGGAAAATACCACATAATTACATGTATTTACAATGCATAGTTGTCCACGGGGGTTAAATGCAGTAGCATTTAATTTATCAATAACAAGAATTATTAAAGAGAACGTCGTTTCTGGGTTATTAAAACCGCTTGAATAATTAACAACAGTCTCTACGTCCTCTGCCTTTAACCAGGGATAAACTATGATAAATTTAGAGAGCGCAACTGCTCTGGGGGAAAATATTTCCCACAGTTTTGGGGCCGGCGGAAAATGATACGTTGTATCATGTAATATGACCCTTAGCCAAGAGTTCCCTCCATAATTCTCGAGAACCCTGTGCTGCGGCCCTACTAGGTCGCGCCTCTTGACCCGTTTGATCTTCACCATTCTCTGGATCCGGAGTGGTTGCTAACTCAAGGGGTACCAGTTTATCAATAGTTTTTATACTGGTATGTCCCCTGCATTTTATTTTTACGAGTCTCAGCACCCCTTCAGAATCTGGGTGTGTGGAGATCACTTTAGCTAATGGCCACTGGCATCTTGGCTGTTCAGTCTTCACTAGGACCACATCTCCTATGTTAATAACTGATTTGTTGCTGGCAGCTTGAGCTCCATAAAACCTCTCTCGTAGGCTCAAAAGATACTCTTCGCTCCAATGTCTATTCCACGTATCCAGCACCCTTTTCAGACGTTGATATCCCTCCCGAAAGTGTTGTCCTAAATCATTATTTTCTATGTTAGGATCATCCACTTCTTCCTGGATATCCACACAAGGCATCGGATGGAGCTTCCTGCCATGTAACATGTGAGCCGGTGTTAAGGCCTCTAGCGAGTCGCTAGTGTCATCTTGATAAGTCAGAGGTCTATTATTAATCCTGGCTTCAATTTCAGTTATTACTGTTCTTAAATCTTCTCTCGTGATCTTAGTTCTATGTAATGTTTTCCTCAGGCAGTTCTTGACAATACCAATCATTCTTTCGGTAAATCCATTTTGCCATGGAGCTCTTGGAGCTGTGAACTGCCAAATACAATTTCTGATCCCCAGCCCCGACTTAACCTTTGGGTCGTTCATTATGTTCAACAGTAAGGGAGCTGCTCCAACGAAATTAGTTCCGTTGTCGCTTATTAACTTGCCAGGACAAGACCTTCTAGCGGCAAATCTGCGAAAGACATTGAGGAATGTCTCAGAGCTTAGGTCTTCCGCTAGTTCTAGATGGACTGCCCTTGTGTAGGCACAAGTAAATAAACAAATGTAAACTTTATGGGGAGTTTCCTCACCCGTAACAGTTATAGCCCCTGTGTAGTCCACTCCTGTTATATGGAAGGGCTGACTTATGCACACCCTTTCCTTCGGTAGGGCTGGTGGTCCAGGGTAGTTAAAAGGTCTCTGCTCATACCTCCTACAAATGATGCAGTTTTTGAGATATTTTTTAATAACCTGTCTACCCTTAGGAATCCAGTACCTTTCCCGAATTTGGGCTAAGGTCTGTGGTACACCTCCATGGAGAGTGGAATCATGGGCTTCCTTTATAATAAGTTGTACAAAGCACCCACTCTTAGGTAATAAAATGGGATGTTTGGTTTGGATAGGCAAGTCAGCCTTTACCAATCGGCCTCGACATCTTATCAGACCCTTTCCGTCTAAGAACAAGCCTAAATTCTTCATCAGCTTATTCCTTTTTCCAGTGTCTTGGCCTAAAAGTTTATATATTTCCCCGTAAGAATTTCTTTGTACTCTTTTCAGCCAGTATTCTAGGGGATCTAATTTCTGAAACCCCACCTTTTTATTCAAAAATTCAACAACCAATTTAGTAGTATTTAGAAGTTGTCTTATTGATGAAAATCGGCTGATGTCAATTACTTCTGGCTCAGGTACTATAGGATCCAAGTTCACTACACTAATCTCAGCAATACTGTACTGTTTCTGTTCAGGCCAATCCTTAGTGAGTAACCATTTAGGACCTTTAAACCACAAATTATCTTTGATCAGTCTCCTTACGGTCGAACCTCTCGAGAGCAGATCAGCTGGATTTTGTTTGGAGGACACATGCATGAATTTAAATTTGGAAGACAGCTCTTTAATAGTCTTCACTCTATTACGGACGAAAGGAATTTTACTGTCTTCCTTCCCTATCCAGTAAAGACAAATCTCACTGTCAGTCCATATGTAAATATCCTCAAACCGAGTATCAAGAGTGGTGGTTATATACCTGGCCAATTTAGTTCCTACTTCTATGGAAGCCAATTCCATTTGAGGTAGGGTTCTTTCTTTAATTGGCGCAACTCTGGCTTTGGACATTATAATCTTACTATCCTCTCCTGTTGCGCAATAAGCTACTGCTCCATAGGCCCTTTGAGAAGCATCACAAAATATGTGTAAGTGCGACTTCTCATTACTGTTTATTTTCCTGGGCATACATATGCTTGATGTAGTTTCAAACTCCTTTCTAATCTGTTCCCATTGTTCCACATGTGTCTCACCCAATTCAGTGTCCCAGTCTAACTTTTCTCGCCAAGCCTCCTGTACTAAACATTTGCCCCTAATAACTATAGGACTGACCAATCCTAATGGGTCAAATAGCTTGGAAACCTGACTTAACAAGGACCTCTTTGTGAGAGTGACATCAGAGAACTTAATTGGTTTCAAAATTATTACATCAGCTGTTGTATCCCAGTTAAGACCTAACACATTTTGAATTTTGGGAATGTCAGTATCTGGATAGTCCTCTTGTATTTTATTCCTCAAAAGCGGTGAATTTGTATTCCAACTCTGTAATGGCAAATTTGCCTTCCCACATTCGGAATTGGCTACTTCATAAGCCTTCAAAGCTTCCGATTCTGTATCAGCAACACCTTGCAAATTATCCATATAAAAAGCCTGCCCTATTTCTGGACATTTGGCATTTTCAAAATGATGCTTTAAAGTGTTGCAAAGTAGGAAAGGACTAGCGCAAGAGCCAAAGAGCACCGATCGGAAACAGTAAGTTTTCAATGGACTATCCTTAATTTGAGGATCATGAGGCCAGAGGAATTTTGTAAATTTCCTATCATCATCTCTCAGTCCTATTCTGAGAAAAGCCTTACTAATGTCTGCTGTGTAAGCGTAAGGTTTCTCTCTAAATCTTAGTAACACATTCCCTAACTTCTCTGTTAGTGTAGGTCCAGAGTATAGGCAATCGTTCAAGCTAGCTGATCCCTTGGACGCTTTACTACTACAGTTGAATACTATCCTTATGGGAGTAGTTACTGAATCCTTGCTTACAGCATGATGTGGTAAGTAGTGTCCTTCTTTGTGGTTAACAGGGTATTCTACCTCTTCTATAAATTTATTCTTCAATTGATCCTTTATAATATTATCATATAGGGTCAGATGTTCTGGTTTATCTCTCAACTTTCTTAGAAGAGAATTTAACTGAGCTCTAGCTGCTTGGTAATTTGTTGGTAACTCTGAATGGTTTAGTTTCCATGGTAATCCTACCCAATACTGTCCATCCTTAAATTCCACAGACTGATTATACAGATCCAAAGTTATCTTATCTTCAGGGGTTGGTTCCTCAGAGTGTATTCCTACACTGTCTAGGTCCCACAGTTTGTGTACAGGTTCAATGTTTTCATCCAACAAGTCATTTATCTGAGTAGGTTCTAATTCTGCACCTATTCTAGCTACCATCAATGACTGTGTGGGGGTAACAAAGACTGAGTCTACTAGTTTGGCCTCTCCTTTAACTTGTTTTGGAAAAGGCAACTGACCCATAATAAGGTTACCTCCTGGACTCTTGAACAACTGTACCTTATTCCTTTTGAAAGTCCTATGTAGGAATCTTCCACAATAATCAGAACCAATTATCATTTTTATGGGACCCACAGTATCTGAATCCACATTCTGTTTAGCCAACTTTATCCCTGAGCTTTGCAGATGATCAGAGGTTTCCTTCAATCCCTTTATGTATATACTTGTCTCCATAGTATCAAGCACAGCTGCTGTTATACGGCATTTATATCTGCCTAATTGTATTACAGGTCTAACTAAATCAAAGTACTGAGCCTTCCTAGTTGTTAAGAATCCTGTAATGGCTAGATTTACCTTGCCGATAACTGGTAACTTTAATTTCTCCACAATGTCTGCAGATATGAAAGTTTTCTGAGCACCCGTATCAAACAGGGTACATACTAATTGGTTTCTATTCTCAAACAATACTTTCACATCTGCTATTGGTACGGCAGCTGGCATTACTAATGGAGCATTCCCTTTTGCAATTGTCATATTGACGCTTGCAGGTTTAGGAACCTCAATTTTCATCCTAGGGCATAAAGCACTATGATGATGATCCCTTTTGCATTTAAAGCAAAGATTTAATTTAGTCTTACAGTCCGCGGCAGTATGTTCGGAGTTCATACAGATTATACTGTACAACACCCCAGTTCCTGAAGCTTCCCTACTCTAGAAGCATAATCAGGGTAGTGTTGACAAAATACACTGGAATGTTGTTCACCACAAAAGACACAAACTTTCCTGTCTTTTACCATGGAAGGTTTTATTTCCTTAATATCTTCAGCATGTCTATTCCTTATCTTTAATACTTTATCCTCGGCCTTCGTGGAGCTAAGGAAAGTACCTATCTCTTCTTTAGGCACATACTTAGTCTTCTCTGACTTAACTTTCCCTATCAGTTGGTTAGTGGGTTTTTTCTTTACTTCGGTCTTCTGTTTGACCTCAGTAGTGTTTAATGTTCCTTGCAAATGTTTACAGAGTTGCATCAAGCCTTCCTCTATCTCTTCACAGGAGAAATTATCCTTCTGGTACCTACCATACAAAGCATCCTTGGTTTTCGGTGGTAGCTTTAAGGACACAATTCTTGAAAGCACCCAATCTGATGTTTTAATATCTTCGTAAGTACCTAAGTCCCTTAATTTACAACTTAATGCAATTCTAAATTTTTGCAAGGAATCAAAATCGTGCCTAGGCATGGGTAATTCTATTAGAGCCTTTAATAAACGATTTATAACTTGCTCCCTGTCTTCGTAATTTTGTCTAAGGATGGTCAAAGCCACTTCATAGTTATTTTCTTCTACTGGTAATTCTTTTATCAGTTGATATGGTGTTCCTTTGACCTGTCCTAACAAATAAGTAAGTTTGGTGACTTTAGGGAGATCTGTTCTATCGTGTACCAAATATTTGAACTGATCCCAGAAAGATTTCCAGTTCTGCTCTCCATCAAATTCTGGAAGCGTTATTTGTGGTAACACAGCTCTACTCTGCTGTGCCACAACTTGTGTTTCCGCGGCAGTGTCAGCTAATTTTGACTCTAGTGTCTTTACTACAGTTAAGTACTCTTCTAATTTGTCTTCAAACTTCGTAGTTTCTGACTCTAAGAGTTCCTTATTCTCAGCCTTTACTATAGCCGCTTCTAAAGTTAAGTAACTCTCTTCGTACTTACTCCAACGATCTTTCAGAATATTTAGGAGACTATTTATTCTCTCCTCGGACAGAGGTATTTGGTCCAACGACTGGTTACAATCATTTATGGCTCTAGTTACCCATCCTGCCTTACTACTAGAAGATTTTTGCAATAAAGAAACAGACATGTTGACGGAGTTCTAATTTAATAATTTAATTATGAATTCCAACCACAATTTTACCTCAACTTAGTAATGATTTGATTATTTAAAATTTTGAAGAGGGTAGGGATTAAGTCCTCATTGTGCAAATTATCCCCTCTCCCAATTTTGTAATAATCATTACAGCTCAGCTAATTATTTAGTCTAATTTTGAGGAGTGTAGGGATTAGGTCTATACTTTTAACCTATTCCCCAGGGTTATTAAACCTCAAGGGTTTTATTTCATCCCCACACTCAATTGCCAAAACACCCATATTCCCCGAGCTCAGAATTAATTACCTCAATACTCCATAGGCCCACCCATAGCTTGTACAGCATAGAACTCTCCTTTCTTATGTTCTACATAATTTATAAATTTCTGCAGAACCGCTTCCCTACCATGATGGTTCCAATGTATACCATCAGATTTCAACATTGCTTGGAAGGGCTTGGCATTAAAATGTATGAAATCCCTTCCCTTCCTGGCCCGTTGCAAACTTCGGTTCACAGCTCTGCTAACTAATTTATATGTTCCATAACAAACTGGAGAGCCATATGGCAGGTTCCTTGGCTCGAGGAGGGTTATGGCTACTGAGGATTTACAAGAGCCCTCTATGGCTCCTACCACTGCTAAAATATTCTCCACAACTTCATTGACCTCCACGTCCTCATGGATATCATTTCCTCCAAGGAAAAGGACCGTACGGTCATGCTCCCAGTCTAGTACGGCATTCAGCCTTTCATCTTCAGAGAAAAAGCTTGCCTTTCCTCCCGGAGCCCTATAGACACGTACGTCCACGTCTTCCACTTCAACCGAATGTGGTAGTAAACTATGCCCCACAAAAGCAACTTTAAACACATTCAGCGCCTCGGCACACATCGGTTTTCCTCACTCAGTCGGGGCACCAAAAATGTGAAAAATGTTCAATAAGTTCTGGTAAACAAATCGGGGCCCTCTTTCTGGACGCCACAATGTGAAAATAGTTTAATGTATACAAGTCTGTATCCCTGCCGGAGCACCGCTATGTAAGAAATTTCTGGTATTTACTAATAACAACTCGTAGGTCGTTACTCGTTTATAAAGTTGTTCTTAAGTAAATCAAACAAGTCTCAGAGTTAGGTGAAACGTAACTTAACCTTAACTCACCTACAATAACTATTTCTCTTCTACCTCATAGCTAATCCCCCCTTGAATTGGCCAATTCGTAAAGGATACTTAGCTAGTGAAGAGGGAGTGATCGATAACCGATGACGATGAGGCTGCTTAGTGTAATTGCTTGAGCAAGCAAGCGTCCTTATGGTGCGTATGTACAACCTAGCTTGAGAGCGACTAGGAACAGAGTGAGTGAACGCGGCAATTCTACCTCCCTCATAGAATGGTAGGTTGCCAACTTTTAGTTATTTACAGTACTAAATACAGTCAAATTACATCATGATATGTACAGGGCAAATCTAACAAATTAATCTTAGTTCTACTTAAATTAAAGTTAGACCAATTATTCCCTTTAACTATGTAAATATCTTAGTTCCACATCTGCCTTAACAGGGGAATCTTTCCCTGCTTGCCACGTCACCTATCGCGCAGACGCAGCTTAGGTCAGTGGAAAATACCACATAATTACATGTATTTACAATGCATAGTTGTCCACGGGGGTTAAATGCAGTAGCATTTAATTTATCAATAACAAGAATTATTAAAGAGAACGTCGTTTCTGGGTTATTAAAACCGCTTGAATAATTAACAACAGTCTCTACGTCCTCTGCCTTTAACCAGGGATAAACTATGATAAATTTAGAGAGCGCAACTGCTCTGGGGGAAAATATATCCCACAATATATATATATATATATATATATATATATATATATATATATATATATATATATATATACATTATCACCTCAAAATGAGGAGGAGGCTGAGCTACTCTTCACCCTATTCTGAGATATTTTGTTCAGTTACTCGTACATCACGGTATAGCAATGTCTACTTTAGTACGTATTGATGTTTTTACAATTCAGAATACTTCCTATTTTATCGTTATTAAACATCCAAATGACTTTTCTGTCACAGTGTCTATAGCATGGTTTCTAAACAATGCTAAATTTGCTCAGTGAAGAACATAGTGTTACAGGGTGAGGACTCTAGGTACATTGTTTGCAGCACGTTTTATACGCGGGCGTATCCAATCCAAGCTGCCAGAGATATTTATAGCCGAACCTCAGTCTATTGCATACGGAATCTTTCCCACTTCTGCATTTTCCATATGTAAAGTGGATTCTCAGAGCAACATTAGAATAGTGTGCCATAGTTTCACTACTGGAATATTGCTGCTCAATTCTCTGTTTTTCCTCTTGACCCTGTTTTGTTCTTACTATAGTTTTGATCTGTTTCAAGTTTAGTTGGCATACTACATCTATGTCTTCTTTTTCCCCTGCACCCTTGGCTAGTTCATCAGCTCTTTCGTTACCTGGTATTCCAAATGGGATGGTATCCATATTAATGAGATTTTTTACCAGACTGTTTGAGCTGATGCAGGATAGCTCTACACTGGAAGACTACGTCTGCCAGTGCAGGTGCTGTGCTGTTAAGGGACTCCAGTGCTCCTCGGCTGTCTACGGAGAAGCACATGGAGGACACGGAAGGGATGACAGGGACAGGGAGGAAGAACAGGCAGGGAGAGATGGAAGGACGTGGGGGGACGTGTTGCAGGGATGGAAGCAGAAAGGATGGGAGGGACAGGGAGACAGGGACAGGGAGGGAAAGGAAAGAGATGACGGGGAGAAAGGAACTGAAAGGGGATGGCAGGGAGGAAGGGGTAAGAAGGGAGGGAGGGACAGGGATGGGAGTGACAGAGAGGGAGGCGGGGAGGGATAGTGTTACTTCTTAATTGTATTTCAGGTACGGTAAGTAAAAGTTGAATAGGTCTTTGTTCATTTATTCCGTTTTAATAGGTTCTGGTTCTCTCACGACTAGGGTGAGTGAAAGAGTTTGTTTCAGCAGAAATCGTATAGGCAGCTTGTGAGCATGTATTAGTGTTTACTGGGATATTCAAGGCATGATGAATGAGTTTGGGAAAATGCGTAAGAACGAAATCTACAGGTAAATGTAGGGAATATTAAAGTTGTGATCTTCGAGAGAAATGAAGCCACTGAATGTACAGTGAAGGTGGATGGTGAGGAAATGGAAAATGTGAGTGCACTTAAGTACTTAGTGTGATGAGTAAGAATGGGAGTTTAGAGGAAAGTGCTTGAAAGTGTTCAACAGGGAAGGAAGGTTGCTGGTTCTTTGAAAGCAATGATACGAAATGGTGAAGTGAGAATGGAAGTAAAAAAGTCACTGCCTGGCCGTATTGTGATACCAACTCTAACGTGTGGAAGCGAAACTTGGACCTTGCTGGAAGGACACAAGAGCAGTGGAAATGAGTTATTCGAGAGTAGCATATGGAGTAATGAAAAATGTGTTCAGATGTCGTTCACTTAGAATGGATGTAAAGAGAAGGCTGTGCGAGGGTGTAATGGTACCGACTGCGTTATATCAGGCTGAAACATGGAATATGGGTGTAGCAGAAAGGAAGAGTTTGAATGTAATGGAGATGAGGTGTGTGAGGAATATGTGTGGAGTGACGCATATGGATCGAGTGAGAAATGATGAAGTGCAAAGGAGAACAGGAGTTTTGCGAGAGATGGCTGATCGAGTTGAGCAGAGTGTTGCGATGGTTTGGGCATATGGAGAGAATGGATGAAGAACAATTGGTGAAAAGATAACTGGATCGGAATTGAGCGGTGTAAGGCTGATAGGAAGACCACGAAGAGGATGGATGGACAGTGTGAAGAGAGCGTTACGTGCAAGAGGGACGTCTGTAGGGCAAGGAAGATGGCTGCATGTGATATGCTTGACCGGAGAGAAACTGTGAATGAAAGGATGGTGACGCGGACCCAAGGGGATATTCTCCTGCATTTGGTCTGATCAGCTGATAAGGTCAGGTGCGGGTAAGGGGATGGATCCATTATGATGCGGCAGGGGTAAACCAGCTCTGCTGTCGGGCCCTGCTTTGGATGTCGCTGATTGCACTGCTCAGTTGACCCTTGTGCGGTGTGGTGTGGTGAAGATCTGTCCCTTCTCCTCTTTGGGCTAAGATACGAGCAAATGTGTGGTGTGTGGATGCGTAAATTGGGAGCGTGTCGTCGTGTCTTGGCTACCCTCCTTCTGGGGGGGAAGGAGCCTAGGTATATAGATAGATAGCACAGGGAGTTGTAAGGAGAGACCGAGTGCCAAATAAGGAAGCGAAGCAGCGCTTTGGTGTGGAACTGAATGTAATAGAAAGCGTTAGGAAAAATACACTGAGCTGGTTTGACCATATGGAGAGGATGGAGAGCGAGTGACTAACGAGGAGAGTGTATGTGAGTGAGGTGGAGGGGGGGAGAGGGAAGGGGAGATCGATGATGAGATGTAGGAGCCGAGTGGAGAGGTATATGAGAGAGGGGGGTGTGAGCTTGGGGGAAGACAGGGAAATGGCAGGGGACAGGGAGACATGGAGGGGATTTGTTTGTGGTCATCCCTCACGGGATTAAGGCGTCTGGCTATAGATAGAGAGACAGAGATATTCAGTATGCAAAACTTGTGTGTTACGTGAAGTAAGTGACGTAAGTAATATATAGAAGAATAGCTTATGCTGATGTCGTTATATTGCTAGGTAATATATAAAAGAATAGATTATACTGACGTTTTATTGCTAGGTAATATACAGAAAAGTGGATTAAACTGGTGTCGTTATATTGCTAGGCGATGTTTAGAAGAATAGGTTATACTGATGTGATTATATTTCTAAGTGAAGTATATAGAATAGATAAACTGGTGTCGTGTCCGTATATTGCTAGAAAATATATGACAGTACATTATGCTGGTGTCGTTATATTGCTAGGCCACCACTCACGCGATTCAGCTTGATTAAGATTTAATACATATGCATAAGAAAATCCTAACAATTATAACCTTTTTACTCTAACTTGGCCTAAAATTGCCATCTTTTTGTATCTTCAATGCTGACTCATATGAAATGATAATTACTAGAACATGATGTTCGTTACAAAGATGTGTGGTGGAAAGGATGTATAGCCACAGTATTCACTTATTCCGCACTGATTTACGTGAAATAAGCTGCAAAAGGAACCAGATCTGGGCCAAGTTAGCGTAAGAGTACTATGGTATCCGAACAAGTTAGAATACAAAGTGTGGAACTGGCTAAGCAATGGTCTGTCTCTTATATGTCATGTGTGTCCGATTAGTATCAACGCAGTTAAAGCGTAAGAGTGTTATTGAGACGTGATGTGGAAAATAAATCGCCGAGGAAGAGATGTTACGAAATCTCCACCGTCAGGTAAAATCACAGCCAGTTTTCGTATCCCATTGCAGGTCAAAGTGAAGGCGAACGATGGCGACGTGCAGTACGGATTCCTCTCCTCTATGCCGGTGGACGCGACGCAATTACACCTGGTCCGGTGAGTACAGGAGGAAGAGGAGGAGGAGGAAGGAGGGGAATAGAAGGGACAGGAGGAGGCGGAAGAAGAAGAAGGAGAAGAAGAGGAGGAGGAGGAGGAGAAGGAGGAGGAGGAGGAGGAATAGCAGGAAGGGGGAAGGAATAGGAGTATGATTAGGAGTAATAGGAGAAGGATGAAAAGGAGTAATAGGAGGTTGAATAGGAGTAATTGGAGGATGAATAGATGTAATAAGAGGATGAATAGGAGCGGAAGGAAAGGTCATAGTCTTGTCATTCTGAGGTTGAAATTGGTAAAAAAAAATAAAAATAAATGAGTAAATAAATTCATCAATTATTTGGGGGAAGGCTGTGGCCGAATCGGTAGAGAGGTCTCCTGCAGTCGTAATGGACCCAGGATCGAATCCCGGATGGAGCAGGGATCACTTTAAGGATTTGAATTTCTTAAAACTCAGATTTACTGATCTGCCAGAACACCCGCCGACATGTAAAAATACCCCCGCTAATACCAGCGCATTAGTCCTGCATGAGACAGTCATAGCATGTATTCAGTATGGACGGTCGGTGTTAACTTCGAAGTGGTGACATGTATCATCCAGCGTCATTAAATCACGTTTGGGGAATATGCACGATAAAGAATGAGAAGATCAAGCCTCATCCTACGAAGCTGCCATCGGATACGGGCTGGTGTAAGGTAATCTCATTTAATTAACCAACATTTTGGGCATTCCCTAGTTCACTGTCAGGCGCACTTTTCTAGTTTATTTTTGTTACCGCCAGACTTTATTTTTTATTTTTTTAACTCATGAAGTACCTCTCGTACTGAGGAGTTTTATGAAGCCTGCATGTAACCCAGGCAGGTGACCCACATAATAATGTTTTCTTCCACTCCGGCAGGTGTTTTCTCGTGTGTTGCACGGATGGCATAGGCTAGTCAGCGTTACAGCGTCCGACTTATATCATTTATTTAATTCTTATTTCCACTGCTACTTTCACGCCGACACAAGCAAACTGAGCCGTCCCCGCAACACATAATATCAGACGAGTATAGTGGAGCGCTGTTTTTGGCCATCCTCTGTGTGTGTGTGTGTATATATATATATATATATATATATATATATATATATATATATATATATAAATCAAGACTGTAGCATAGACCCGAGCCGTTCAACGAGCTGAGGCCTTCGGCGCCTACAGAGGGGCAATAAAATAGTGGCTGCTACCTTGTTTACCCGGTCTCCTCCAAGAACACGACCCAAAGTTGTTGTAGTAGCACCCATGGCTGTGACTCACAAACCTGTGATCAGTTCCCTGTGGTAACTACTTTTGCAGGAAGGACGTGAAGGAAGGGTGCCGTGTCTTTCCGTGTCCTCTGTTTCACCAGAAAAATTCAGATCTTAGTTATGAGAGAAAAATACCGGGGGTTTCACATGATTTCTGCAGCATCAATAAGGAAAGGAGAGAACAGAATATTCCCGTGTCTTACTGCAAAAACAAATTACGTTACGGCATGTAATCGATCGTGAAAATGTTTGAGAATCCCAACCCAGGTCACCAAGCATCCTGGTGTGTGAGCAGGAACATGGCGATGAGTACAGTGCCTGTAGTTGCCGTCAGTGTTTGTATTACACGTCTGAGGTTCTGAACAAACAAAGTGAAACTTCTGCTCATGTGATTAAAATGATGATCATTATATTGATAACGACCATGATGATGATGATGATGATTATGATTATAATAAAATTAGTAATGATGAGAAACTGTAACAATAACAGTAATGATGATGATGAAGATTATGAATCGGTATTCTGATCTGTGTCGTTGTCCTCAGCTATTACATTGTTCAAACCTATCACGATGAAAACTTTTTTTTTTTTTTAACCTTGTGGTTTTCTTTACAACATTGGGCTGAATTCTAGGTGGCACAAAAATTAGTAAGACCTCATCCTTTAGCGATTTATTTTTCATACTACATCTCCGCATTCTCTTCTACGCTTTTTACATCGTTTTAATATCGACAAAGTTTCTATCAGCATCATACAAGAGGATATCGAGGTGTAATATGCAGAATAAATAGCTAAGGAAGAGGTACTCTGACAGTTGCTTAGCCAGTTAGAATACAACTCAATATCTTCTTCGTTTTGCAGGGTGCAATCATCTCCAGACCCAGCCCCGGCCGCAGACGGCGTCCACCCATCTTCTTCGGTAAACCCTCCAGGCGTCGGAATAGGCACAGGGTATAAGTCCACGGTTTCCAGGTCACATTCCAGTTCACGTTCCAGTCCACATTCCTTCGTACAGCTTATTCCAGTCCTAATTCCAGTTCATTCTAATTCATATACCAGTCCACATTCCAGTTCACATCACACTAAAGTTCACCTTCCAGTTCATATTTCAGTACAGATTCCTTCGTACAGTATATTCCAGTCTTAATTCCAGTTCATTATAGTTCATATTCCAATCCAAATTCCAGTTCACATCACAGTAAAGCTCACGTTCCAGTTCACATAGCATTTCAAATCGAATTCCAGTTTTTATTCCGTTCCACAAACAATGATTTTGACATTCCAGTCCTCATTGCAGTTTACATTTCATTTGATATCGCAATAAAGGCTGTATTGCAGCTCATATACCGTTCCATTTCACACTACAGTTCACATCCCAGTTCACACGCTAGTCCAGATTCGGTTCACATTCCATTTGACACTGCAGTTCATATTCCATTTCACAATCCAGGTCATATCCCAGTTCACATTCCAGTCAGCATTCCGGATCATTTTCCAGTTCACATACGAGTTCATATTCCAGTTCATGTTCAAGGTTCGCATTCCAGTGCATATTCCAGTTCACATCCCATTTCACACTCTGCAATAATTCACATTCCAGTCCACATTCCAGCCAACAATCCGGTACACCTTTTATTCTAAGTTCCAGTTCCATTCCATGTTGTCTTGAAATACTGTATGTTATTTATGTTGGGGTGTGTTTATTTTGTGTGTTAGGTTTGCTGTATGCTGAGTTAAATGTGCAATATGTTGTATGCTACATGTGTTATTTGTTAGATTGTGTTAGATGTGCCTTATGTTGTGTGTTTGATGTGTTAAATATTGTGTTAGAAGTATGTTGTGTGTTCGATTGTGTGTCACCTGTGCTATATGTGTTAGGATGTGGTAAATGTTTTGTTTGATATGTTATAAGCTGTGTTAAAAGTGTTAGGCTTATGTTACTACTTCTGTCGTGCTATTGTTTTTATGGTCTTAGTTTAATATACTGCTTATAATAATTATACTGTTTACTTTAACTAGGCATAGAAATTCCCATCTCTCCATCTTGAATACTGAGCTATAAGGTGATATTAGCACTAGATTACGGTGCTTGTCACGAAGAAGTGCAATGGAAAGTATGCAGGGCTGTAGTGTTGCCTTATTTTGCCACGGAGCTGCGGGAAATAGTTCACGAAAAACAAAAGTGTCCGCGGTCTATTTTTCTGCCTTTGTTATTTTGATTTAATCTCTAGACAGGAAACAAGGCTGAATTAGGACAAATCTAGCAGTATATAAAGCATATGCTGGATTCTTTAGAAAATCATCAAGTATTAAATGTAATTTCTTTTTTTTATCTTTGTAGGAGTTGCACTGAGAAGCAATGAATGAAAAGCACTAATGTCTTGATATACTGAATCACTGATCTTATTAAAGCAGATTCATCATCTGACATTGACGTTGAAAAGTATAGTGGAACGTAATAAGAAACAGAAATGTTTATGCAGACGGTGACGGCTTTCATGGCTTCTCAAGTGTTAGAGAGAGAGAGAGAGAGAGAGAGAGCGTGTCCCATTATTACCCCGTGACCCACATTACCCCCTTTACGGTGAAGGGCCTCGTGGCTGTGCTATCATAAGCCTATGCATTTGAGGGTAGATGACCAGCCTACTTCCCTTGATGGTGTTTGTGTTCGAAAACCCTCCAGTCACCTCATGGGGATGGAATCTATGAAAGGCCTTCACCCTGAGAAGACCGTTCTAACCACGTGATCACACATTTCTGTGACAGGACACTGTAGAAAAAAAAAAATAAAGAAAGAAAAACAAAAGCCTTGCTGCAGATTATTAAGTTTCTGTATTTATTTTTATCTTACTTCATGGTGCTGAATAGGGTTAGCTCCTAAGTCCTTCATTCCTAAAAATAATAAAACCGTTTGGTGGAAGCAAGAAGAAAAATAATCGCATTGGAAAGGTGTAATGAAACTGTACAATCCATTGCCAATTATGGTATTTTATTCACGAAGAAAATCTCCCCAAACGAATACCTACCTAATTCCTTTTAGAGCAAGAAGTACGCTTGGAGGTTCCTCTAATCAAGGCTACCTTACAGCATGCCGTGTCAGGCAAATATATATATATATATATATATATATATATATATATATATATATATATATATATATATATACACGAGGAGTCGACTGTAGCACCAGTCGAGCAGGGCAGTACTCCCAAGGTGGATGGAAAGCTGATGACGGGGAGAGCTGGAGCTCCCGTTTCATCAGCCCTCGGGATCAGGTCCCGACCATCCCCCTTTGCTGAACCTTTTAAGTGTCTCAGTAACACAAGGAGTAGGCCAGCATGCTCTCCAATACAAGTTTCTCTATCAACTCCAGACTACATGCACTGTACACACTACACTTTATTTTCCAAAGAAATCATGGCATCTCAACACGTGGCCTCGGAGTCCCTGGGGGGGGGGGGGACCATAAATGCCCACACCTTCTGCCCCTCTCCCGGTGACGACCCGAGCTGCCTGGAACCACTGTCTGACTTCTTCTTCATTTCTGCAACATTCGCGGCCTTTCCTCTAACTTTCGCTCTGTTGAGCACCACCTCTCCTTCTCTAAACCTCACCTTCTTTTTCTAACTGAGACTCAGCTGTCTGAGGCAACTGACAGCAGACCCTTTTCTGTATCCTCCTACTTTATACTCATTTCAAAGCCAAAGGTGGCTGTTGTGTATATATATGCAACGACTTATCTTGCTCTCGTGTTCTTGAACTCGATTCTTCTGAATTCTCTACACTCTGGCTTCGGCTTTCCCGTCATTCTCTGACTAACTATATCTGCGCTGTTTACTTATCTCCTAATTCTACAGACTATCAAAAATTCTTTAACTATCTTCTACAATGGAACACATTCTATCCATTTTTCCTTTCTCTGATATCTCCATTCTAGGAGATTTTTATGTTCACCACCACCTTTGGCTCTCCTCTCCTTTCACTGATCCACCTGGTGAACAAGCCTACACCTTTTCTATCCATAATGACCTAGAGCAGCTTGTACAACACCCTACCTGAATCCCTGACCCCCTTGGAGAGATTTCCAACATACTTGACCTTTTCCTTACAACTAATCCTTCTGCTTACACTATTAATCTCTTCTCTCCGTTGGGCTCCTCCGATCACAACCTTATCAACCTAACCTTTCACATCTCTCCGGTACGGCCTGTGGACCCTCCAAAGAAAAGTCGTCTGTGGCACTTTGGAGCTGCAGATTGGGAGGCCCTCAGGCAGTACTTCTTTGATTTTCCCTGGGATTATTATTGCTTCCATGGCCAGGAGCCATCTGGGTGTGCCTTTCGCATTACGGAGGTTATGCCCTCGGGAATGGAAGCATACATTCCCTTCTCATATCCTGTGACTAATGCAAGAAAGCCTTGGTTTAATCACGCTTGTTTTAATGCTGTTTGCAACAAGGAGAGGGCCTGTAAAAGGTACCGGAGCCAACCCACCCCTGAATCACATCTTTTATATGTTTCTGCCTGGAATCATGCTAAGTCTGTTCTTCGCTCTGCTAAAAA
This sequence comes from Coenobita brevimanus, assembly GCF_032717465.1. Lineage (NCBI taxonomy): Eukaryota > Metazoa > Arthropoda > Malacostraca > Decapoda > Coenobitidae > Coenobita > Coenobita brevimanus. The sequence continues at coordinate 36,387,045 of NC_137057.1, forward strand.
TAATTTCATCCATGCTAAATGCTCTCAACTTTCCAATTCGAATTCTTCCCGCTCCTTCTGGCACCTTGCCAAAAACCTTTCTAACAACTTTACCTCATCATCCTTCCCTCCTCTTTTCTACTCTGATGGCTCTGTAGCTATTTCTTCTACTGACAGAGGAGATCTCTTTGCTCAGACTTTTTCCTCCATTTCCACCTTAGACGATTCCGGTGCTGTTCCTCCATCACTTCCCTCCTCTGACTTCCACATGGCTGACATTAAGATTTCTTCAGCTGATGTATTTTCTGCCATTGCTGGCCTCAGTACTAATGAGGCATATTGGCCTGATGGAGTCCCTCCTGTTGTTCTCAAGAACTGTGCTTCTGTGCTTACACCCCACCTAGGCAAACTCTTTTGCCTTTGTCTATCAACTTTTACCTTTCCTTCTTGCTGGAAGTTTGCTCTCATTCAGCCAGTCCCAAAGAAGGGTGACCATTCCCAACCCTCTAACCATCGTCGAATTGCTTTAACATCCTGTATCTCAAAAGTTTCCAAGTCAATTCTTAATAGAAAAAGTTTAAAGCATCTTTCCTATCAGAACCTTCTTTCTGATCGTCAGTATGGGTTCCATCAGGGACGCTCCACTGGCGATCTTCTCACCTACCTTTCAGACTCCTGGTCATCCTCCTTTCGGGACTTTGGCGAAAGCTTTGCCATTGCACTTGACATCTCACAGGCTTTCGACTGAGTCTGGCATAAATCTGTAATTTCCAAACTGCCCTCTTATGGTTTCTGTCCTTCTATCTGTGCCTTCATCTATAACTTCCTTTCTGGTCGTTCTATAGCCGCTGTTGTAGACGGCCATCGTTCATCTTCTAGATCTATCAACAGTGGTGTTCCTCAGGGCTCTGTCCTATCACCAACTCTCTTCCTGTTATTTATCAATGACTTCTAAGCTGTACATCTAACCCTATCCACTCATTCACTGATGACTCCGCCCTTCACCTTTCCATTCAGTTCCCGCAACGTCCATCTCAGCGGTTACTTCAACAGACAAGGGCTGAGGCTATGGCACACCTAATGTCTGACTTGGCTCGTATCTCTGACTGGGGTAAAAATAATCTGGTTATTTTTAATTCATGAAAAACTCAGTTCTTACACCTATCAACCCAACAAAATCTTCCACAGGTATACCCACTAATGTTTAATAATACTCAGCTTAATCCTGCCTCATCCTTGAACATGCTTGGGGTTTCATTTACTCGGGACTTATCTTGGAAAGATAATATTACATCTCTTGTAAAATCTACTTCCAAGAGATTAGGTGTGCTAAGCCGACTCCATTCCTTCTTTACCCCTGCACAGTTGTTGACTCTATACACGGGTTTTATCCGCCCGTGTTTAGAGTACAACTCTCATATGAGGGGAGGCTTCCCACATACAGCTCTTCACAATAGGGTGGAGTCAAAGGCTTTTCGTCTCATTAACTCTCCTCCTCTTACTGACGTCCTTCAGCCTCTGTCTCTTTCTCGCACTGTTGCATCTTTATCTCTTTTCTATCGCTACTTCGATGGTCACTGCTCCTCTGAACTGCCTGCATGCATTTCTCCACCTCTACGACGGGCGCATAGCACTTGTCTAGCAGCAAACTTTCATTCCTTTTCTGTCCAACTCTCTAATGCAAGAGTTAACCGTTACTCCCAGTCGTTCATTTATGCAACAGGTCAACTCTGGAACTGTCTCCCTCTGTCTGTATTCCCTGCTTCCTATGATCTCCAGTCTTTTAAACGCAGTTTGTCCAGGCATCTAGAAATGATCGTATCTTGAATTTGGCTCTCTCTTGTATTTTTTCTTGTGGAAGCTCCTGGTTCCTTCTTCCTCGTGTATATATATATATATATATATATATATATATATATATATATATATATATATATATATATATATATATATATAGGTAAACTGGCAGACCCAGTAACCCCAGTGCTATGGGCATGGAAGTTCTCTCTCCAGAACCCAGTGTCACTCAGAAGTGATGATGAGCGTCGTTTCCAAACTAATTTGAGGAGGAAACTTAAATCTCTCAACCCATAAACTTGGCTACTATGAGTTGTTAGTTGAATGGTGGTGCGCTAAGTACCTTCCCCGCAAAGTCCTACATGCAGAAACCCTGGGCCCAGAAGAGTTATCCACGGCATATTTTTGTGTAACGTCCATGTCGGTAGGAAAAGTACCGTAAATAAAGAAAGAGATAAGTTTGTAATACATTATTCATTTAAGTAAGCAAAAGCATAGAGATAACTATATGTTAACAGTAAGTAACTGAATGAATAGGCAAACTGAAAACAAGATTTTTTTTAATTAGGTAAGGAAGAAGGAACCAAAGGCCAGGAGCCCACAAACTGTTCATTCCAAGAGAAAAAAAAAACAATAAAAAGAGAGTCAAATTCAAGATCCATTCATTTCGAGATGCCTGGACACACTGCATTTGAAATACTGAAGATCATAGGAAGTAGGAAATACAGACAGAGAGGGACAGTTCCAGAGTTAACCTGTTGCATAAATGAAAGACTGAGAGTAACAGTTAACTCGTGCATTAGAGAGATGGACAGAAAAAGGATGAGAGTTTGTTGCTAGACGGGAGCTACGCCACCATCATAGAGGTGGAGGGATGCAAGCAGACAGTTCAGTGGAACAGTGACCTTTGAAGTAATGACAGAAAAGAGATAAAGATGCAACAGTGTGGCAAAATGACAAAGGTTGAAGGGAGCCAGTAAGAGGAGGAGAGTTAATGAGACGAAAAGTCTGTGACTCCACGCTGTTGAGAAGAGCTGCATGTGGGAAACCTCCCCACACGTGAGAGGTGTCCTCTACACAGGGGTGAATAAAACACATGTATAAAGTCAATGACTGTGCAGGGGTAAAGAAGATATGGAGTCGGTTTAGCATGCCTAATCTCTTGGAAGTAGATTTTACAAGAGATGTAATATGATTTTTCCAAGATAAGTCCCGAGTGAATGAAACCCCAAGCATGTTCAAGGATGATGCAGGATTGAGCTGGATAGTATTAAACATTAGTGGGTACTCCTGTGGAGATTTTGTCGGGCTCAGAGGTGTAAGAACTGTCTTTGATGCATTAAAAACAACAGGATTATTTTTACCCCAGTCAGAGATATGAGCCAAGTCAGACATTAGGTGTGCCATAGCCTCATCCCTTGTTTGTTGAAGTAACTGCTAAGATGGACGTTGCGGGAACCGAATGGAAAGGTGAAGGATGGAATCATCAGTGAATGGGTGGATAGGGTTAGATGTACAGCTTAGAAAGTCATTCATGAATAACAGGAAGAGAGTTGGTGATAGGACAGAGCCCTGAGGAAAACCGCTGTTGATAAATCTAGATGAACTACGACCGTCTACAACAGCGGCTATAGAACGACCAGAAAGGAAGTTATAGATGAAGGCACAGATAGAAGGACAGAAATCATAAGAGGGCAGTTTGGAAATTAAAGATTTATGCCAGACTCGATCGAAAGCTTTTGAGATGTCATGTGCAATGGCAAAGCTTTCGCCAAAGTCACGAAAAGAGGGTGACCAGGAGTCTGAAAGGTTGGTGAGAAGATCGCCAGTGGAGCGTCCCTGATGGAACCCATACTGATGATCAGAAAAAGGGTTGTGATAGGAAAGATGCTTCAGAATTTTTCTGTTAAGAATTGACTCAAAAACTTTTGAGACACAGGATGTTAAAGCAATTGGACGATAGTTAGGTGGTTAGGAATGGTCACCTTTCTTTGAGACTGACTGAATGAGAGCAAACTTCCAGCAAGAAGGAAAGGTACAGGTTGACAGACAAAGGTAGGGTGTAAGCACAGAAGCACATTTCCTGAGGACAAAAGGCGGGACTCCATCAGGCCCATATGCCTTATTAGTATTGAGGCCAGTGATGGCAGAGACATACATCAGCTGAAGAATTTTAATGTCAGCCATGAGGAATCAGAGGGGGGAAGAGTTGGAGGAACAGCTCCGGAATCGTCTAAGGTGGAATTGAAGGAGAAAGTCTGAGCGAAGAGATCTGCTTTATCTGTAGAAGAAATAGCTACACAGCCATCAGGTAGAAAAGAGGAGGGAAGGATGATGAAATAAAGTTGTTAGAAATGTTTTTGGCAAGGTGTCAGAAGGTGTGGGAAGAAATCAAGTTGGAGAATTTAGAACATTTAGTATGGATGAAATTATTTTTATCAGAGTGAAGAATAGACTTAGCACATTTCCAGGCAGAAACATATATATATATATATATATATATATATATATATATATATATATATATATATATATATATATATATATATATATATATATATATATATATATATATATATATATATATATATATATATACTGTATATATATATATATATATATATATATATATATATATATATATATATATATATATATATATATATATATATATATATATATAATGTTGAATAAAATATTCCAGGAACAGAGAGAATAAAATATAAAAGTCGTCACCAGGACCTGATGTAGTAAAGAACTTATAAGCCTTCTTCAATAGCCCTTATAATCCTATAGAAAAGAAAAGTCTCTACATGAATTCAGAAAATGATGAATATGAAATCGATCGCACAAGTTCATTTTTCTGGCTGTGAGAGAAAGAACAAGTGGCGTTTTCTGTCATCAATAATTTTTGAAAGGATTTCTTGTCAGAGAGTAATTTATTGGAAGTATAAGGCGTCCACAAAGCACCGTGTTGCGTCATGTTTTTTATGTATGTTGTGGGAGAAAAAATAAGGAAGGAAAATAGTTCACGGGATAAGTGTGGAAGTAGGAGGATGAGAGAGAGAAGGAGGATGAAAGAGCGGGAAATGGGATAACTGAGGGAATGTGTGTGTGTGTGTGTGTGTGTGTGTGTGTGTGTGTGTGTGTGTGTGTGTGTGTGTGTGTGTGTGTGTGTGTGTGCGTGTGTGGAGGGAGAAAGTACATGAAGTTGATATAGAACTATTTGTTTCACAATATACTGTAGTCATGAAAGAAGTTGTTTTGTGTTGTATCTTTTCTCTAACTTGGAGACATATACTGTTGTTTTTAAAACCTGCAGTATATCAGTAAATAAACACACTATTTCACATGCATGTCTAACTTAACCAGACAGTATTACTTTGACCTGTGTAATCTGTGATTTGATTTTTGTAATCTCCTGAAATACATAAGGAAGTGAGAGAGGGAACCGGAAACTCACGGCGGAGAGTGCATATGCCTCGTCTTTCATATTTTATTGAGAGAGAGAGAGAGAGAGAGAGAGAGAGAGAGAGGGTGGGCTTGTTGCATAGTTACACAGACCAAATAAAGCTAACAGTATTTACATAAATAAAAAAAGAGTTTATGTAGAGACGTATTACACAGACACACACACACACACACACGCAAACTAACCTCTCCTCTTCCCCCAGTCTTGTTTGACATACTGTGTGTGATAGTGTGGGCAGTCCAATTTCACACCCACACATACCCACGCCCACCCACCCATTCTCACTCACAAACACGCACACGCAAATTAACCTCTCCTTCTCTCCCTCCAACCCTGTTTGATGTACTGTGTGTGATCATGTGGGCAGTGCAAGTTCACACACACCTTGCCAAAATTGCTCTCTACGATGCCCCGAATGGGTGGACCACGGAGGGGAATGGAAGTATTTGGGTACCCCTTTTGGTGAGTACTTTTGTGTGTGTGTGTGTGTGTGTGTGTGTGTGTGAGAGAGAGAGAGAGAGAGAGAGAGAGAGAGAGAGCATACAAACTATCTTAGAGTCTTAGATATGGAATAATCTAGTCATTGTCACGGGGTTTTTATAATATCACGGTGTTTTTAAAATAAATGCTTAAATATTATTTAAATTGATATTAATATTCAATAATATTGAAGAGCAGAGACAATGATTGTCTTGCTACATCAAGCAACGATTACTTTACGCTGACTTGCTACGATTCTCTAAGAACGAGAATTTATAAACTTTCTCAACAGTACACAGCAGAGACTAATTACTCACAATTGCTGAATTACTGTACTGTTAGCCTCTGGAGAAAGTTACTTCACCCCTGACAATAAATAACTAATACTAACATCAGGTTCTTGCCGATGCTTAACTCCTATGGCACAACGGATTTTAAGTTAATACAACAAGACTGGTCTAAGTACCAGTTATGAATAGTAAAACGTTTATGCAAGCTAGGAGCTATATGGAAAATAAGCTTAATTTGGAGAAATGAAACAAGATTTTACTTTACACTGAGCTCAAGAAAGGAACTGTTAAATTTATTGATTACAAAAATAAATTTAACGTTACAATTCAAATCAAATTAATGAGACGCACTCACTCACTCACGCAACAGCTAAATACTTACGCCTAGGAAAAAAACACCTTAATTAAACTCTTATGACTAGGGAAATACAAGAAGGAAATACTATAGTCGATGAATGCTGCGTATCACACAAGCTGAACTAAGGATGGAAGTACTGAAGAACTGTGAAGTGGAGTTTGGGTACTAGCTGACCTCTCACACTGCTGGCACAGGACCTCTCTCCGTCGCAGCAACAACTGGACTGAATTCAAAATACATTGTATGGGCAGGACGCACAAGCCACCGGAAGAAGGCGTGGCTAACGGTTAAGGCAAGCAGAGGCGAACGATAAAGAAACAATTGTATCGCTCAGTAGAGCACTTAGTGACGTGCATTAAATCGGTCACTTTTGAAAGTGACGAATGTTTTGAAAAGTATGCTCCGAAATGGAGGGAGAAACGGTTAGCTGAGCGATACACAGTGAGTTTTCCACTAATAGTTCGTGGCTTCTCACAAAAGGGAAATGTCGCGAATTGATTCGTGACATTACGCCCTTACAAAGTTAAATTTTTTCCTTGTGGGAAAAAATTTGTGGATATATATATATATATATATATATATATATATATATATATATATATATATATATATATATATATATATATATGTACACATCCTAAATCATTCACACAAGATTCACACTGTGGTGTGTGTGCTATCCTGCTACAGGAGAAAGTCGCAGTCGCCAGTGAGCGAAAAAACCTCGTATTTACGTTAATAGAAGCAAGCTTGAGGGAAAAACTCCGTGACGACGGTGAAAATCCTGTACTCAGGTCAAACTGAGCGAAAATTCGCTACATTTACACTGACAACTAATTGTTGTGTAGCGTGGTGTATGTAATACACGGTGTAGGTGTGAGAGTTGTAGTGTAACTGTACCTACGTGTAAAATGGCACAGTAAATAATAATATGGCAATGACGAAGGCAGAGGAGAAGAGGCGGCAGCGTGCGGCAGATAATCAGCTGGCCCGCACAGCAAAACTGCTACACCCATTGCTGAACCTGCAAAACCAATTAAGGTGGAGCATCAAAAGTGTCAATGAGACAAAATTCTTATTACGTTACAATTACTCTCTCTGCCTAGCAATCAGTACATGCTACGAAAAGTACGCTCTGGCTGAAAAATACAAGTGACAGCCTAAGCTTCGTACATTCGAGGTCGCCATTAATTACAGCACACGATTAGTATCAACAAGTTGAGAATCCCTGTGCAAACTCGGGTCTTCCATAGCCTCGAACTGCACACGGGTCCTCAACCTGTGCCTTAACCTACAGTACTTATATTAATATCGGGAAGCTGAGAATCCTTGTGCTAACTCGGGTCTTCCATAGCCTCAAGTCGCCTCTGCGGAGTTCTCACTTCCCCCTTAACCTACAGTACTTATATTAGTATCGGGGAGCTGAGAATCCTTGTGCAAACTCGGGTCTTCCATAGCCTCAAGTCGCCTCTGCGGAATTCTCACTTCCCCCTTAACCTACAGTACTTATATTAGTATCGGGGAGCTGAGAATCCTTGTGCAAACTTGGGTCTTCCATAGCCTCAAGTCGCCTCTGCGGAGTTCTCTCTCGAACTTCCCCCTTAACCTACAGTACTTATATTAGTATCGGGGAGCTGAGAATCCTTGTGCAAACTTGGGTCTTCCATAGCCTAAAGTCGCCTCTGCGGAGTTCTCTCTCTAACTTCCCCCCTTAACCTACAATACAATACTTATATTAGTACCGGGAAGCTGAGAATCCTTGTGCAAACTTGGGTCTTCCATAGCCTCAAGTCGCCTCTGCGGAGTTCTCTCTCGAACTTCCCCCTTAACCTACAATACTTATATTAGTATCGGGAAGCTGAGAATCCTTGTGCAAACTTGGGTCTTCCATAGCCTCAAGTCGCCTCTGCGGAGTTCTCTCTCGAACTTCCCCCTTAACCTACAGTACTTATATTAGTATCGGGGAGCTGAGAATCCTTGTGCAAACTTGGGTCTTCCATAACCTCAAGTCACCTCTGTGGAGTTCTCTCTTCCCCCTTAACCTACAGTACAAGTGTATGTACAGGCCCTGGACATACTGTGTCCTGTGGGGCCAACAAGTGAGACGTCAGGTCTACACTTTTGACTGGGAACCAGGCTAGTCCTTGGATTACTCAAATCTCTGAGGATGCCTATCACGGAACCCAGCATACAACAACTGCCCATGTTAGTCAGCAGTTAGTAGGCGAGACATCAGGTCTGCACCTACGTTATCACTTCCCTTGATGTATCTCACAACAAGGTTAAACTGCTGTAAATACAGTGTCCAGCGTGTCAATCTTGCATTAGCCGTCTTGGTCGTGCTAAGACTAGTGAGTGGCATATGGTCAGTTTCCAGAACAAATGATGCCCCAAATAAATAATAATAATATTTTTTAACACCATCAACCACAGCCAAGAGTTCCTTCTCAACAGTGCTGTAATTCCTCTCAGCGGGTTTTAGCCTACGGCTGTGGTATGCCACTGGGAAGATTCCACCTTCCAATTCCTGCATCAATACAGCACCTACTCCATCTTGTGAAGCATCAGTGCGCAGTATGAAAGGTTTGCTGGAATCAGGCAACTGCAAAATGGGCTCCTTGCACAACATATTCTTGAGGGTGGCAAAGATCTCTCTTGTGCTTCTCCCCATTCAATGGTGTTTGGAGCATATTTCCGTAGCACTTCGTACAACGGTTGGGCAATGAGAGCAAAGTTGGGAATAAAACTCCTATAATATCCCACTAGGCCAAGAAATGCCCTAACCTGTTTCTTGGTCACGGGTCTCGGGGCTTCTTTAACCTTCCTGATCTTGTCACCCTGACACCTGCAGTGATTGTTGCCAACAATATGACCGAGGAACTCCACCTCACTGTGAGCAATCTTGCATTTGCTAGGCTTCACAGTCATGTTGAAACTCTGGGGTCTACTGAAGACAATTTCCAAGAGTCTGAGGTGCTCCTCCAATGTGGCGGAATGAACGAGGACATCGTCAACGAACATCTCTACTCCTACAATACCATGGAGCACTTGTCTCATGGCACGATTAAATACTGCTGGGGAATTGGTAAGTCCAAATGGGAGGACTTTATACTGGTACAACCTCCTAGGAGTAGCAAAGGCAGTGAACTGATGACTCTCAGGATGAAGGGGAATCTGGAAGAATCCCTTCGCTAGGTCGAGCTTCGTGAAATATCGTGACCCTGCCAGCTTGGAGAAGATGGCAATATGGTCACCCATTGGCTCAGCATCCACTTTGGTGATTGCATTGAGCCTTCTATAGTCGCCACAAATCCTGACTCCACCATCTTTCTTGCGGACTACTACCATCGGACTACAGTAAGGAGATGAGGACTTTTCGATAATGCCTGCAGTCTCCATGTCAGCAATTTCCTTATCTACTGCACCCTGTAGTTGCATGGGAATCGGATATGGCTTAACCTTTATAGGAGCATTGCTGGTCAACTCAATTTTATGACACGCAACCTTTGCAAGTCTAGGTTGGTCTGAGAAGACATCAGCATACTGACAGAGCAGTGACCATAAGGCATTCTGGTCCCCTACTGCTAAGTCAGGGTAAAACATCTCTGACAGTCTCTTCCTGATGGGACTGAGCGGTTAAGGGCTCGTCATCATGGTCATCAGCTGGGATCACCGCAGCTGCCCCGGTTTCTTCCAGTGGCTGGTCACTATCATCAGCTACTCGTAGGCCAGTCTCCTCGGGGTCTGACTCATGATAAGCCTTCAACATGTTAATGTGGAACCTTTTACGAAGATTCCCCATCTGTATTATGTAGTTGAGGTCTGAAATGCGCTCTGCTACATCGAATGGACCCTTCCACTGCGCCAACAACTTGTTCTGGGCAGTGGGGAGTAATACCAAGCATTTATCGCCTGGACTAAACTTCCGAAGCTTTGCCTTCTTATCATAATAAGCCTTTTGAACTTCACGCGCCTTGATCAGTTCTTCCTTAGCTAACTCGTACGTCGACTGGAGGCGGTCAGCCAAATCAAGGACGTAGGTGTAGGTGGTCTTGACTTCAGGGTCGGGTTCTTCATCGTCCCATAACTCACGAAGGACTTGAAGTGGGCCCCGGACCGACCTCCCATACACCAGTTCAAAGGGTGAGAATTTCAATGAATGTTGTGGGGCTTCTCGATAAGCAAATAGAAGAGGAGCAATGAACCGCGGCCATTCCTTTGGCTGTTCGGCGGTCATGCGCCTCAACATCTTCTTGAGAGTTCCATTGAACCTCTCACACAACCCGTTACACATGGGATGATACGGCGTAGTTCGTGAGCCTCAGATGGACAGCAACCTGAACGTTTCGTTCATCATTGCCGAAGTGAACTGCGAACCCCGGTTGCTCAAGACCTCCTTAGGGATTCCTACACGACAGAACACTTCAATTAATGCCTCAGCAACAGTGACGGCCTCTATATTCTTAAGGGCCACGGCTTCAGGCCACCGTGTTCTGAAATCAACTATAGTGAGGATATACTTTGATCCATCACTAGCCCTAGGAGAGATTGGCCCAACTATGTCAACTGCTACTCTCTCGAACGGTTCAGAGATTATGGGCATTGGCTTCAATGGCGCAGGACGGACACGTCCCCGGTCAGTGGTATGCTGACACACATCACAGGAACGTACGAGCCTCGTTATTTCTCGTCCCATTCCTGGCCAGAAAAAGTCAGCATGGATGCGGTCAGAGGTCTTCTTTTGACCCATGTGACCTCCCATCGCTGAACAGTGACCTAATTCAAACACTGCTCGGCGATACTTTGCAGGAACGACAAACTGCAGTCGAACCTCACCCTGGGGTGTCTGTGACTCACGGTACAGCCGTCCTCGCTTACGAAGGAACCTGGCTTGACCTCCCCGTGAATACTTGATCACATTACCCTCCAGCTTCTTGCGCACTGAGGCAAGTGTCGAGTCAGTCTGTTGCTCTTGGACAACATCTTGACTACGAATCAGATCTTGCGGCGTTGCGACGGTCAACGGAGTGACGCGATTTGGAGCCTTGGCCATGGCTCGTGTTATCGCAGCAGCCGAAGTCTGAGTAGCAACATCTACGGCACAACTATTTTTGATCCCAGCGATGTTGCCTAATATGAGGTCAAATAGAGGTTCTGGCATGACAACTGCAAGTGTCGTACCAGTATAAAATGGAGATGCCACCTGGATACGTGCCTCAGGGAACAATCTCACTGATCCATCAATAAGTCTAACTTGGATCTGTCGACCTGTATACTCATCAGGCCGAACTAAACTCTGCTTAACAGAGCAACCTGAGGAACCATTGTCCCTCAGGACATTTACAGAAACACCTCCCACAGACCCTGGCTGAACAAGAAAGGCAGTGTTGCTGGTGGAAGGGTCTGAGGAGGTAGCAGCCAGTCATTCATGAGACTGCGGAACAACCGATGCAGCAAACGTGGCGCCCTGGGAACTAGGTGTCTGAGGAGAGTTCATGGTCGGAGGGGGACTTGTGAACTGTTGGGAAGTACCTGTACTGGTAGAGATGGCACCACCGGGTACTTGTGGAATGAAGGCTGCATTTGCCTCCTGCCTCCGATACACTAATTGACCTGACTGAGGGTTACGTGGCTTGTCCTTGTATTGCTGCTGCTGCTGCTTGGGGAACTGCTGCTGGTTGGGGTGCTTGTTGTACCGCTTCCAAGCAGGCTGCTGTGTATTTTGCCCCTGGTCCTTCTGTGGTTTGCTTGGACCTTGACCATTACTCTGAGAACGGCCTTGGTGCTGGGATACAGTCTGAGACGGCTTCCCAGACTTGGCAGTATCTTTTCTGCTCCAGGTGTTTTGCTTACGAGTTTGATACCTGTATGCAGTAAAGAATGCGTCAGCCTTCTCTGCCATTTGGCTGGCATCTTTCACCTGGCAGATCTTAAGCTGTGCTATGAGCTCAGCAGGCCACGACCTCTCTAGCTGTGTACGCAGCAACAACTGGACTGAATTCAAAACACATTGTATGGGCAGGACGCACAAGCCACCGGAAGAAGGCGTGGCTAACGGTTAAGGCAAGCAGAGGCGAACGATAAAGAAACAATTGTATCGCTCAGTAGAGCACTTAGTGACGTGCATTAAATCGGTCACTTTTGAAAGTGACGAATGTTTTGAAAAGTATGCTCCGAAATGGAGGGAGAAACGGTTAGCTGAGCGATACACAGTGAGTTTTCCACTAATAGTTCGTGGCTTCTCACAAAAGGGAAATGTCGCGAATTGATTCGTGACAGTCATTATGAAGTGTAACCTATGTCACTAACAAGATTTAGGGATAAAAAGATTTGAAAAGAGAAGATTTAGGTCTTAGAAAGAGAGAGAGAGAGAGAGAGAGAGAGAGAGAGAGAGAGAGAGAGAGTAGGGCGAAAGGGGGGGGGGGAAGTATGGGGAATGGAATACTGTAAGATGAAGGAATAAAAAGGAAAAAGGATGGAAAGACCTGAGGAAGGACAGAAAGAAGGAAGGAAGGAAATAAAAACGGGATGAATGAAAGAAGAAAATAAGGAAGAAAAAAAAATGGAAAAAAGAAAGACTAGAGGAGAAGAAGGAGCGAAGAAGATGAAGAAAGGATAGGAAGGGAAGATAAAACAGGGAGAGAGAGTGGAAGGAAGGAAGGAAGGAAAGACAGAAGGAGGAAAAGGTGGAAGGAGGGAGATACTGAATGGGAAAGGAAGGAAAATACGAAGACTAAAAAAGTTTAATAAGGACGGAGGGAAGGAAGGAATAAATGTTGAAAAGAAGTAAGGAAGGAAGGAAGAAAGGAAGGAGAAGAAAACAAGGGCAGAAGGAAGGAAGGTGAAGAAAAAAAGAAAAGAAGGAAGGAAGAAAGGAAGGAGCAAGGGGGAAAGGAAACACGAAGAATGAAAGGGAAAACAGAGGAAGGGAGGAAGGAGAGGACAAGGAAGAAAGGGAAGAACGATGGAAGAAAAAATAAAGAAACCAAAAAGAAAGGATAAAGGGAAAGAAAGGAAGGAATGAAGGGTGGAAAGAGGGAGGAAAAGAAGAGAGGAGAGAAGGATAGGAGCAGGGAAGGAGAGGAGAGAAAGAGAGAAGGAGAGGAGAAAGAGAGAAGGAGAGGAGAAAGAGAGGAGAGACCATGAATAGGAATCCTTGTAAATGATAAAATGATGAAAGTCCAGTGAAAGGAGAGAGAGAGAGAGAGAGAGAGAGAGAGAGAGAGAGAGAGAGAGAGAGAGAGAGAGGAGGGGGGGGATCTTTGAGGAGGGGAGGTGAAAGGGAGAAAGTACGGGTGCTGAGTTAGCAGGGAGACAAGGAAAGAGAAAAAATGGAGGGAGGGAGGGATAGAGAGAAAAAAAAAAAGAGAGTGAGAAAGTGTAAAGATGGAGGGATTTAGAAGGGAGAGATGGAGGGACGAAGAGAATTGGAGGAGATAAGAGAGGAGGATGAATTGATGAGAGAGAGAGAGAGAGAGAGAGAGAGAGAGAGAGAGTCTAGGAATACATTTATGGCTCTCATTAGTTGTGGCCGCCTAATTAGGAATATCTGATCATGTAACAATCCTCTTTCATGATGATGGTGATGATAGTGATGAGGATGATAATGATGATGATGATGATGGAGATCGGGAGATTGCCACTGCTGGTGGTGATAAGGATGATGATGATGATGATGATGATGAGAATGGGAAGAGTGCTACTGATGATGATGATGGTGATGGGAAGAGTGCTACTGATGATGATGATGGTGATGGGAAGAGTGCTACTGATGATGATGATAGTGATGATGATGATGATGATGATGATGACGATGGGGAGATTGCTACTGCTGCTGATGGTGATGATGATGATGATAATGATGATGATGACGATGGCGATGGGGAGATTGCTACTGCTGCTGATGGTGATGTTGATGATGATGACGATGGCAATGGGGAGATTGCTACTGCTGCTGATGGTGGTGATGATCATGATGATGATGACGATGGCGATGGGGAGATTGCTACTGCTGCTGATGGTGATGATGATGATGGTGATGATGATGATGATGATGATGATCATGATGGCGATGGGGAGATTGCTACTGCTGCTGATGGTGATGATGATGTTGATGATAATGATGATGATGATGATCATGATGGCGATGGGGAGATTGCTACTGCTGCTGATGGTGATGATGATGATGATGGTGACGATGGCTATGGTGACATTGCTACTGTTGCTGATGGTGATGATGATGATGACGACGGCGATGGGAAGATTGCCACTGTTGCTGATGTTGATGATGATGATGACGATGGCGATGGTGACATTATAACTGCTGCTGATGGTGATGATGATGATGACGATGGCGATGGTGACATTATAACTGCTGCTGATGGGATGATGATGATGACGATGGCGATGGTGACATTATAACTGCTGCTGATGGTGATGATGATGATGACGATGGCGATGGTGACATTATAACTGCTGCTGATGGTGATGATAATGATGACGATGGCGATGGGGAGATTGCTGCTGCTGCTGCTGCTGATGATGATGATGATGATAGTAGTAGCAGTAGTAGTAGTAATGGCAGTTTAATTGCCACAGTAACGATGATGGCAATAATAATAATAATAATAATATTTTTTCTGTATATCCCCTCTTTATTAGCCTACCTCTATTTTCATCTTATTTTCCCCATTTTAATTCGTCCCACCTTTATTATATTTTTCATCACGCATCTCGATCCATTCTGTCACCTTTACATCGTTCTACCTTTATTTCATCCTTTTTCCCCCAGTTTATCCATTCCTCTGTTTATTATTCATATCTATTTCCTCTCTTTATTGTCTTTATTTCTCTTGCGTCTTTCCTTCCGCAGGTTGGTCTTGGTCACCATCTTCGTTCACGTCGCCAACATCGCCATCATCTTTATTGGAACTTACGAGCAGAAAGTAAAGGTGCAGCTGGAGGCGCCGGAGACTAAAGGAGGAAATACCATGCTGTATTAAGGCCTCTTTACTGGTTGTAGGATTCGGAATTATATGTGCACAGACAGACACGCCTATATACAGTAAACAAAGACACACACTTCTTTCACAGACACATACCATGCATACATAAAATTGATTCTGTACACGCATAAGTCTCTCTCTCTCTCTCTTCTCTCTCTCTCTCTCTCTCTCTCTCTCTCTCTCTCTCTCTCTCTCTCTCTCCTTCTCCTCCAGTTACACTTATTATAATAGCATACTTCCTAATCTGAAGATCAGGGTAATATTCTACTTAGTCTCCCAGTAAGGTTAGAGCGGAAAATAGCCAAGAAGCGGGTTCTCGTTGCACTTAGAATCATTATGGATTTTGGCTAAAGCTTTTGAAATTTTATCTTGAAGTTCTTGCAAGAAAAATGTATTAAAATTCTGTTTCGACAGAAAAAAAAAAAAAAAAAATCCGTGAGTAGGCTGGATTCTCAAATAAATCTTGAAAATTTTTGAGAAAATTTAAGAGAGAGAGAGAGAGAGAGAGAGAGAGAGAGAGAGAGAGGGAGAGAGATAGCAGGATTGGCCATATATATATATATATATATATATATATATATATATATATATATATATATATATATATATATAATCTTCGGAAAAATTTACTTCTATAAAATTCATGATCTTGAAAATTTTTACAATAAATAAGTTGCATCAAAATTTTGTCTTGAAAATACTTGGGAACATTAAAAAACACAATAGCTACTCTATCGTTCTCGGCAAGAGAGAGAGAGAGAGAGAGAGAGAATAAAAAAAGGTGTCATCCTACTAAGGTTTTACCACCCAAGTTTTTTTTTTTTTTTTTCATTTTGTTTTTGCGTACTGACTTGGCCCAACTTGGACCCTATTGAGACATTCACAGACACCCGCTAGTGGTCAAGTTGGACTCGATCACACGCCTCGCTTCCTGCCAATATCATCATCATCATCATCATCATCGTCATCATCACTACCATCGTAATCATTATTTAAAAGTGTAATATCTTGTTCTTATTCCTCTTCATTATCATCATCACCATCATCGTCATTGTTATCATTATCTCCATAATCATCATGATCATCATCGTCATCATTATCATTACCATAATTTAGAGGCAAAATTTTTTGTTCTTGTTCTTGTTCTTGTCCTTTTTCTTCCTCCTTCTCCTCCTCCTTATCATCATCATCATCATCATCAACATCATCATCATCATCATCATCATCATCATCACCATTTTAAGGCTGATTTTTTGTTCTACTTGTTCTCCTCCTCCTCCTTCTTGTTCTCTTCCTCATCATCATCATCGACATTATTATTTTAAGGCTGAATTTCTTGTTCTTTCTCTTTCTTCTCCTCTTTCTCCTCTTCTTCCTTCTCCTCCTCTTCCACTTGGGGAAATCGGTTCAAGCCGAATACGTTAGAAATAGCTATTTTAACCTCCTTCGCTATTCAGTTCTCTTTGTAACTTTAAATAAATAATCTGGTAACAAGAAAAAAGTAAAAATGACATCCTTGGCCTAAAACACACACACACACACACACACACACACACACACACACACACACACACACACACACACACGTTCCATTCGTGTACAACACACACACACACACACACACACACACACGTTCCATTCGTGTACAACACACACACACACACACACACACACACACACACACGTTCCATTCGTGTACAACACACACACACACACACACACACACACACACACACACACGTTCCATTCGTGTACAACACACACACACACACACACACACGTTCCATTCGTGTACAACACACACACACACACACTTACACACACACACACACACACACACACACACACACACACACACACACACACACACACACACACACACACACACACGTTCCATTCGTGTACAACACACACACGTCATAAAGACTTTGTAGTTACTTGTAGAGAAGTTATATATATTACACTTGTGGACGAGCGGTTGTTATACTTGAGTTGTTTGTAAATAGATAATCTTGGTTCCCATTTGTCATGCAATGACAGGAGAGGTAAAGAAGAGTATGGGACTATTTTTATTTGTCTTGGAAATATTAACAAAGTCTCTCACACACGAGTGAGTATAAGTAGAGTCCAGCTAGCTACCTCCCTGTCTCTCTCTCTCTCTCTCTCTCTCTCTCTTCCAAGTTGTTAAGCCTTCCTCCCTACTACCTGCCGATTCTATGGCCTCTCTCCTTCTGACTCTGCTTCCTAAATTCTGGTGTAGCAGGGGTCGTGTCACGTGTGTTACACTGTGGTTGGAAAGTTCCAGAAACCTGTGTGTGAGTATATGTGTATGTCACTAGGCTTTGTTCTCCTGCTGTTTCGCTGACAAACTAACTGCATCATCTCCTGACATTGCTACTTCCTAATCTGTCGTCAGCTTTTCCTCAGTTTAACTTGCAAGATCATTTCCCATTCCCAGGCTCGCATAGAGCTGTCTATCTGTCTATTTATCTATCTATCTATTATGATTTGTAAATATAATATGGACTCATAACATTGCTCGGCCCACGCTGCTTAAGGTCCTCCGACAGCAATTATCATTGACATATGCTAATCTATTAGTACATAATATTGATTATAATATTGTATACATATAACATTCATAGAAAATAGTAATTATCGAGTAATATTACATTTTAAACAAGTTGTAAACATATTTGAATAAATGCATTAAAAGTAAACTATTAAACTGTAATACAGTATGTACTTGGGTTATTGTAGTGAAATGCATACATGCAAGAAAAAAAAATGTTTAATATTAAGATTATGGTAAGAGTTATTAATATTTCATTTAAAGATAATGCTACTGGTATGCCATACTTCTATATCATGGGTCACTCTTCTTTGTATTATATATATATTTATATATATATATATATATATATATATATATATATATATATATATATATATATATATATATATACTATATACAAAATATGTACACTTCATTCAGGGGGGTTAACTTGGATGTTAACTCTTCCCCCACTAAATATTGACTCCAAATTAGCAATTCTTGCATGCATTCTGTGCATTGCGAACAGCAGTACTGCAAATACAATGCAGAAGATTATAAAGACAGTAGGTGCTGGGCTATACACATAATATGGGTTGAACATACTCAAACTCAAATCTTCCCAGGGCTTCATTGTTTCTTTGATCAATTGCATAGTTTCAAACTTAGGTGAAGTCAACTTAATACTTGTGCTCATGTTTAAGTCCATATCAGGCAGTGGGTGGAAATGTTTGTGTGTATGATTGAGAATGGCATAGTGATTGATGGTGGATAAAGTAGACATGGCTGGTGTAAATACCGCACAGTAATCTGGTGCTATGTATAATCCTGAGGCTGAAGTATGAGATGGTGGTATATCTGGACAGACTATGTAAACTGATGTGTTATGAGTGAAATAAAAAAACTGTGAGTGTCCAATGCGTTGATGGTGTACAAGTTTATCTGGAGCAAAAGTGAAGTTGCAATGATTATGAATATTGTCATTTCTGATGATAACCATTTCACAAGGGACTGTATCAGTAGGCTGAAACGTGAAAATGTACGCAGGACAAAGATGAACAGCATGTATGGATGTGCGGAACTTTCGTTCAATCGTTGATTCACTTGCGAAAGTAACAGTGTCCCGTCTCTTGGAGACCATGATGGGTTCGGTGTCTGTGTTGATGTTGATGATGACTAAAGTGTTGTTATTTTTATAGAGGAAAGGATGTATTTGGTATACTGCGAACAGGTCTTCAGTTATGAATGGTACATGAACTACTACTGATGTTGGTGTTAGTGTTGCTTCTAAATATGGATAATATTGCATGAATTCCCTACTGCGGAACAACGGCTTCAATTTATGTTTATGTATGCCTTGACTAATTATCTGACGTAGCTCATGAACTGGGAGTAAGTCAATTGTGATCTTGCCATCACCAGCATTCGAAATTCCTTGCATAAGTGCCCAGAAACGATCTCTAGTGTTGTCTAATTGTAATAAAATCGTGTCCATATGTTCTGTGATGATGGAGAAGTGTTGGAAAAGTGTAATGTTTCCTTCCATTTCATTTATTTTATCTACACTTTCGAGAGCTATGTTTTCTGCCTTTTTCAGATTTTTCACAATTGTCTTCATTGCTGAGTTCTGTCCTGTGATAAATTTATCTTGGTATGTTAGTATCTGAGCTATCTTATTAAATTTGTTGTTTATTTCTTTAAGGTCATCCTCTGTAGCCAATCCAAAGATGTTCCCAAGAACTGCGCCACCCAGGTCGAACAAACCGCGCTTTTGGCGAGTAGGTGTGATGTTGTTCCTGTCGCTCAGTACCTCCATTCCATAAGATCAGAGATCTTGGATCATGATGAGCATAGTTGACTTTGCCTGTTCTAGTTTCCATTTCACTAACTTTACCATTTCATTCACTTCCTTTGTGTTATGTGCTTGTGAAACATAATTTCCTATCATGAAGTCCAGAGTTCACATCGGCTTCGCAATACTGTCTAGATAAGTAGGTAATTCATACAAGTAATCTAGACTTATTTCGGTACTCATGACGTCCTTAACGATTGTAGTCGTGGCCATTGGAGCTATGAGGCATCCTTGTTGTACTATGTGTTGGGGGTGTCAGACACACGGCTTGTCGTCGTCTCAGCACACGTATGGTGACGTCAACTTCCCACACTGGTAGCTGTGGTGAGTAAATGAGTAGTGATGAGTAACTTGAGTGAAGATGAGTGAGTAAGATGAGTTGTGAATATGGGCTTGGTATTTGCTTCGTCGTCTTGACCTCTTCACTCCTGCGTCAGCGGTGGAGGTTGGGTGGATGTAGCAGAGAGAGGAGGGTGAGGTCTGGTGGTTGTGAGGTGTGAGTTGTGTCTCATTCTTCGTTTGTTTGTTTTGTTTTTCTTTCTCGATGTTTTCTAGGTCCTTTTCTCTTGTGATTTACTCGTTGTGGGATGAAGACTGTCGATCGTTACTTGTAGGTGCGTGTAGATTATACAGACGACTCGTGGAGTTGTTACTTGTAGTTGATTGTAGATGGTTGTAGTTCGTTTGTTCGTCGTAGAAATTGTAAGATTATTTGTATCAGTACTTTGTTAAACTACTTGCAAGGCGTCCTGTGACCTCTTCACCTCTACATCAGCACGATGATTGGGGAGACGGAGGGGGCTGGTTGGAGAGAATACTGTCAGGAGTTGGTTGTGAGTTGTTGGTTGTGAGAGGTATTTTTTTGTTTTCAATCTTGATATTTTGTAGGAATTCACTGCTGATTCGTAGACGAGGTTCGTATACATTCGCTGCTACCAAATGTCATAAACGACTTTGTAGTTACTTGTAGAGAAGTTATATATATTACACTTGTGGACGAGCGGTTGTTATACTTGAGTTGTTTGTAAGTAGATAATCTTGGTTCCCATTTGTCATGCAATGACAGGAGAGGTAAAGAAGAGTATGGGACTATTTTTATTTGTCTTGGAAATATTAACAAAGTCTCTCACACACGAGCGAGTATAAGTAGAGTCCCGCTAGCTACCTCGCTGTCTCGCTCTCTCTCTCTCTTCCAAGTTGCTAAGCCTTCCTCCCTACTACCTGCCGATTCTATGGCCTCTCTCCTTCTGACTCTGCTTCCTAAATTCTAGTGTAGCAGGGGTTGTCACGTGTGTTACACTATGGTTGGAAAGTTCCAGAAACCTGTGTGTGAGTATATGTGTATGTCACTAGGTTTTGTTCTCCTGCTGTTTTGCTGACAAACGAACTGCATCATCTCCTGACATTGCTACTTCCTAATCTGTCATCAGCCTTTCCTCAGTTTAACTTGCAAGATCATTTCCCTTTCCCAGGCTCGCATAGAGCTGTCTATCTGTCTATTTATCTATCTATCTATTATGATTTGTAAATATAATATGGACTCATAAAACACACACACACACACACACACACACACACACACACACACACACACACACACACACGTTCCATTCGTGTACAACACACACACACACACACACACACACTCGTTCCATTCGTCTATAACACACACACACACACACACACACACACACACACACACACACATATACACACTTTCCATTCCACTAATGTTGTCCACTCCTCAGTTTCTGTGAACATGGAAGTAAAGTCTTGCCTCGTCACCCCCAAAAGAAGCCCGTTTTCTCTAGAGCTCGGTCAATTTTCTGTAATGAGTGTTTCCTTTTGTTTTCGAGGGGAGATTAACAAAAGCAGTAAGTTTTTCCCTCTTAAAATGCGTGACTTACAACGTAGTGCCCCCGAGAAGGAAACAGGTAAGGAATACCATAGTGCCCCCGACAACGAGGCGAGTGATATACAGCCCAGTGTCCCTGGGAACTTACCGACACCCCCACCCTGACCCCACGGAGTAGCCGCCACCAGACGACGGGATACAGCACAACAACGACATATGTCAGCCCAGCCGTGCCCCCCTATGTCACTCAGCCATTGCGCCATCACCATCACAGAAGGACACTACCTTCAGGGAGTGGGATTGCTGAATCAGCAAGGGGTGGAGTTGCTCTCATAACCCCAGACAGCACCCCTCAGGAGACAGCCTACTGCCGCTCCAAAGGTGCCCTTCAGGAGACGGCCTACTGCCGCTCCCGCCCTCGCCAAACGGCCAATTGCCGCTCCGAAGGTGCCCCTACAGAGACGGCCTACTGCCGCTCCTCCCTCCTGCAGAAGGGAGACGGCCTACTGCCGCTCCTCCCTCCTGCAGAAGGAGACGGCCTACTGCCGCTCCTGCCTTCGCCAGACGGCCTACTGCCGCTCCAAAGGTGCTGCCCCGGAAACGCCCTACTGCCACTCCCCTCTCCGCCCGAAGGAGACGACCTACTGCCGCTCCCCTCTCCGGCTGAAGAAGATGGCCTACTGCTGCTCCTGCCTTCGTCAGACGGCCAATTGCCGCTCCGAAGGTGGTGCCCTCGAGACAGTCTACTGCCGCTCCTCCCTCTGGCCGAAGGAGACGGCCTACTGCCGCTCCCGCCTTCGTCAGATGGCCAATTGCCACTCCGAAGACGTTGCCCCTGAGATGGCCTATTGCTGCTCCTCCCTCCTGCAGAAGGAGACGGCCTACTGCCGCTCCCGCCTTTGCCAGACGGCCCATTGCCACTCCGAAAGTACTGCCCCTGAGATGGCCAATTGCCGCTCCTCCCTCCTGAAGCAGGAGACGGCCTACTGCCGCTCTGAAGGTGTACAGAGGTGTGCTGACTCCCCCACTCAGGCCACGGCCAACTGTTGGGCCCTGGCACCTGATAGTTGTGCCCCTGGGCAGCCACGGCCAATTGCCGGGCCCCACGGACAAAAGGAGGCATTGAGTGAGTCATTGCCCCAGCAGGAGACAAGAGCCCGGACCTCCCAAACCAGAGCATCCCAGCCAGGCCTCACAGCCTCCCCTGGCCTCCACTCCCTACACCTGGCTCTGGAGAAGACTCACCTGACGGACCCCTGTGTAGGCCAGTGCTGCAGTCCTTCCCTGTCGGCGCCCCTAGACTCTGGGGACCGCAGTCCTCAGCCTCTCCAGACCCTCCCCAGGACGCCCGGACGTGATCTCCCTACGCCCCCAAGACGGTGTAAGACTCCCACCTCAGGCCGAGACCTGAACCAGAGGTTTCTGGAGCTGTTCGGCCCCAGTCCTGAGGCCCACACCCCTGAGCCCAGCCCAGAGACTGCGGGCCCCTTCGCCACCTGTAGCCCTGGACGCAAGAGGACGCCCCTACGAGTTGTCCCGTGCCCTCTCGGCATGCCTCCCCTTGGCGGTGCCCCAACCCCGGCAGAATTGACGCCGGCGTGTTTCTCCCCAGCCCCCCCCACGATGAGTGACTCATGATAAGTTTGGTGATGCCCCAGAAATAGTGGAAGTGATTTAGGTTAAGTGTGACTTTGCCCGAACCTAGTGTAACAAAATACAGTGACTTAATATGGTGAATATCGGGACAAGTAAGATCACAGTGAAGAAATAAAGGACGAGTGTATAAACCAAGATCTGATGAATCTGACTCACGAGTGATGCCCTTCGTAGGAAACTAGTAAGACTGTGCCTCCTGAAAATTCCTCTGTAATAAGACACTCCTAATACCTTCGGCTCTAAGGAAATAATAGAGAAAGTGTTAATAATATTCCCCCACTCGTATTACCCGTGAATTCTCTATGTCACTTCCCCTTCCCAATCTTTAGTGTGAGCACGAACAACAAATAGAATCAATTGCCAAAGCCCCTTTGCTATCGGAAAATATTTAATTCAAATTACTAATACTTGCCCATCCCCAGTATTACCATAACTCTGTTCTGACCTGCCGCAAGTCACTCCCCTCGCCCCGCCCCCCTCTGTGTGACTCACTCCCCGTGCCACGCGCGCGCCCATATTCACTGTACGACTAGACTTAATTGTGTTGGCATCAGTATCAGTTAAGCCAGTATCCTGCGAGATACTAATATCCTAGTTAAGGTTTTATTTCTTTGCTACATATTGTGTTGTAATATCTGCTGACTTTGTCCTGTGTCTGACTGTGGTAATATACGTGTAAAGGTTATTGCCTGAAGTTTTTGTGTCCTGCCTCTCTTTATTGCACTAAGCCCCTGTCTCGAAAGAGGACCCCGCTACACGTTAGGTGTTCTTGGACCGAGAAGTCGAGCCTATTTCACCTAGCATTACACCTCTAATGATGATCTTTGTAAAAAATATAGGTACAATTGTAAGGATATGTTAAAGTTATTAGAAATATGATTATAGAATAGGAAATTAATGGCTGAGTTAGTGCCAAAAAGATTAAATGAGAAGGGGATTGGGTGGTTTGGAGACTGAAAGCGCAGTGGTGGCGATAGATTCTTGGTGGCAAGGGGGAAGGAAGAAAGAGAAGGAGACAGGGAACATATACTCTTCTCACTCTACCTTGGCCTAGAATTACCGTCTCCCAATCTTGAATGCTGAGGTGTAGCGAGATTAACAGTGGAATATGAGGTTAGTCACGAAGCAGTGCTATACACTGCAGTGTAGAGCCTTAGCATTGTATTATTCTGCAAATGTGCTACACGAAATAAGCTGCAAAAGGACGAAAATCAACGCGAAATTAAGGGGAAGAATTAGAGAAGTTGCCAAATTTGAAGAGGGTGGGATGTCCATAGGTATACAAAACTCCACAAATAACAATAATGTAATGCTAGGTGTTTTAGGGTCGGCTTCCCGTCCCTCTAACGCCTAGTATGTAGCTGGGTTCTCTTTCTAGATCGGAGCTTAGACAAATAAGAGAGAGGCAGGACACAAAAACCCAAGGCAACAACCTTACATGTGTATTGCTAAATTATACAGTGGAACGGGCAGATGTCACAAATAAAGTTATGCTGAACAATAATTATAATTCTAAGGTTTAGATATCGGGACTTATTATCGCACAGGATTCTGTATAGGACAAGGTCGGGTAAGGTGAAAAGCACTTAGGACAGTGAAGCTAAACACTACTATTTGGGAAAGTCTAGATTCTGTATACTGGTGGAGTTTGTGGCATTATTTTCAATGCTGGCAGGCTAACTGGTTTGTCTGTCGTGTCGTTAATTATTACTCTTACACTGGGGCCTCTGTATGATCTTAATGTGAGGCAAAGTCACTATATATGGTAACATGTTCACATGAGACAAACCCTTATTTCATTGCCTTGCCGTGTTCACTGTTTCACTGTTATCTTTCTTATTCCACCTCTCTTTTATATTATTACTGATGTTTTTTCACTGACTTTCCATATTCTGATAACTCACTGTTCTGCCCTTGTTTCACTGTCACGAACACTGTGCTTTCACTTTCACTCACTTTCGGGACTGGGCGCACTGGCGGTCAGGTACAAGGGCGGCGAGAATGGCTCAGCCTCACAACTGATGGGGCTGAGCTCCGCCTGGGGCCTCGGTATTCAGGGGCCATGGGATCACGTGTAGGGGTGTCCTCTCTCATTTGGGGCTACTGGTGGCGAAGAGTCCCGCGCTTTCAGGGCTTGGGGTGAGAGTCTGGCCCTCAGGGCTGGGGCTGAACAACTGCCTGAACCTCTCACTCAGGCGCCTGATGGAGGACGAAGATCTCTGGCGTTGGGGCGAAGGGATATCCTGCCTGGGGGTCCTGGGGGTGGTCTGGAGGTCCCAGGGGCTGCAGTCTCCATCGGTTAGGGATGCTATCAGGAGTGGGATGTGGCATCTGCCACAGTCGGGGGCCGTCAGGCGGGTCCTCTCAGGACCGGCTGTTGCGAGAAGAGCCCGGTGGTAGTTACAGGGCCTCTCCAATACTCCTCCGGGCTGGGGTCACCCTCTGGGTCATAGGTTCGTGGGCAGGAGTCAGCACCTGATGGAGGAAAGGCTACTGGCGGTCTCCTGCCGTAGGGCCCAACTACTGGCAATGGCCCTCTAGGGGCACGGCTACCAGCCGTCGCTAAGGCCCGGCTACTGGCTGTGGCCTGGGGGAGGGAGCGGCTACAGGCCGACTCAAGGGCACCTTTAGAGCCGCTACTGGCCATCTCCTTGTTACCTCCAGAGCAGCTGCAGGCCATCTCCTGTCGGAGGGTCAAGCGGCTACCAGTCATCTCTTGAGGGGCATCTTCAGAGCGGCTCCTGGCCATCTCCTGATGAAGGCGGGAGCAACTACTGGCCGTCTCCTCGTTACCTCCAGAGCAGCTGCAGGCTATCTCATGTAGAAGGGTTGAGCGTCTACTGGCCGTCTCAGGGGTGCTGACTGGAGCTAGAGTAATAGCTCCACCCTGTGGTTGTCAGTGGTCGGTTCGCCTGGAAGGTAGTCTCGCTTTCCTGCTATGGTGGCGGCGGGAGAGCTCTGGGTCATAGAGGCGCACGGCTAAGGCGGACTTATGTCCCTGTTGCCTGAAGTCCAGTCGTGCTGTATATGCTCCTCTGTGGGCCCCTTCTGTTGGTGTTGGGTTGCCCTTGGTGATACGGTAATGCATTTAACCACCGTCTTCTGGGAAAAAGTCACATCCCAGTGACTGGAGGTAGTAAACTTTGGTGTCGTAGGTGTGGTAGACTGGCTGCAGGTGTTGGAGGAGGGCGTGCCAGGCTGTGGTGGTAGGATTCTCGTCTAGCTAAGCGTCACAGGTGGTGAAGAGGGTGGATGGGTCATTGGAGGAGCAGAGGAGTCATAGGGGGTGGCAGGATCCACTGACTCGATGGTTTTGTCTGAAGGGCGGTGCCCATATGGCTTGGCGAATCCTCATGGTAGTAGGTGTTGTCTTCTGTGCAGGGCTATGCTGAATGCTGGAGATGGACGTCAAGTGTAGGGTTTTATGCAGGAGTGATGTGGTGAGACGTCTCTGGGGAGTGTAGGTGGCTGAGATTTGGGCCTGGTGTAGCATGAATGTGAGATGATTTAGGGCAGGGGAGGGAGTGATTCTGCAGTGTGGTGTGTGGGGTGGGAGTGTGGGTGTATCGGGCAGGTGGGCAGGAGAGGCAGCCAGAATGTGTGATGGTTGTTTTAAGGGTGGGTGTGGGCAGTGATGTGGGTGTGCTGTGTCGGAGTGTGTGTGAGGTGTGCAGGGTGTGCGAGGGCAGTTGTGGGGTGCTAGGAGTGTGGGTGGCATGGGGTGTGGAGTGGGGTGTAGGCCTAGTGGGTGGTGGTGTAGTGGGTGCGTGGGCAGCACAGGTGGAGTCAGGTGTGTGGGATGGGGCAGGCAGGTAGATTTGGGGCCAGGGGTGGGAGATGGCTGGGGCGGGGGTGTGGTGGGTTGAGGGGGCGTGGGTGCGGGGCATGTGGTGCTGGGCGTGGGGGACGGGGCGGTTGGTGGCGAGGAGGTTGGGTAGAGGTCAGAAATTGGTGGTGTCAGTGAGCTGTCAGGTGAGGTGTGAGGGGACGTGGTGGGGGTGAGGTGGAGGCGACAGGGGAAGGGTAGAGAGAGAGAGAGAGAGAGAGAGAGAGAGATGGCGAGGGGGAGATGTAGCAGTCATAGGAGGTAAAGGGAAGCAGAGCAGGGGTAGTGGGTGGGATGGGGAGCTGGGCAGTGGCGAGGGAGGTGGGAGCATGAAAGGGGAGTACGTGACGGTTTCTGAGAGTGCGAGAAGTGCCGTGATATTTGACTGTCACCTGGTAGGGGTTAGAGACACGATTGATGGTATGGGGCCCCGTGAAGCGTGGTGCGAGCTTGTGGGGGTGGGGAGTTGTTCTATCATAACAGCGTCACATGGCTTGTAAGGGTTGGAGGCGGTGTTGGGGCGAAGGTCCTGGTTGTTTTAAAGGTGGGTTAGCCGCTGTTTGAGATGGTGTAGTGGGTCAGATGTGGAAGTAGCGGTGGAGGGTTGTAAGTGTTGCCGGATGGGTAGGAGGAGAGGTGTTTCCCCAAAAACCTGCTCGTATGGTGAAAATCCGTCCTCTTGGGGGCAGGAGTTGATGCCCCATTGCACGATTTTTACATGAGCAGGCCAGTCATCGTCTTGGTGGCTTCTATCTGGGTACGGAGTTGATTCATTATTGTACAATGGCTTTGTTCGCAGATGGCATTTCCTTGGGGCAAGTAATGGGACGAGTGCGAGATGTTATAGTCGGATATGTGGGCTAGCTCCTCCCAGATTTTGCTGGTGCTCTGGTGTGTTATCGGAGTGGATTGCCTGTGGGATACCAAAGTATGGAAACACATGCTGAGTCAGGGCGTCAGCTACTGCGACAGCATGGTGTTCTTTTGCTGGAGGGGCTACAACGAATTTGGAGTACGTATCAACGAACGTGATCACGTACCGATAGCCTGATTTCGGGGGTAGAGGTCCCACTATGTCGATCGCCAACAACTGCCAAGGTGTGTGGACGGTAATGTGTCCTGATCGGCTGGCGGTACGGGTGATATCCTTACCCAAGGCGCATGCTCGGCAAGATTGGATAATTTCTTTGGCTAGGGTGGAGGGATTGGGCGCCCAGAAGGTGTTGTTAAAGACCTGTAGGAGTTTTTTCATGCCCAGGTGAATGCCGTTGTGGATATGCAGGTGTCAGAGGGTGTAAAGGGCAGTGTCAGGGGCTATGATGATATGCCTGGACAGAGTGAGCAGGTGGTCGCCCTGGAGTTATAGCTTCTTGAAGAGATGCCGGGGGATCCAGGGGGGTCATTCCTTACGATGCCACTGTTGGAGGAGGTCTGGTCCTAGCTGGACGGCATTGATGGGGAGCCAGGAGAGAGCATTTGCGTTGGTGTAGAGTTTGCCAGGGCGGTACGAGATTTCATAGTTGAACTCCTCCAGGGTTTCATGCCATCTGATGAGCTGGGCATTGTGAGTGTCAAACTGCCACAGCCATTGAAGGGACTGGTGATCAGTGATGATAGTAATCTGAGTCCCTGATAGGTATGTCAAGAAGTGTTCGAATGCACAGATGATGCCCAGGCACTCCCTCTTAGTGGTGGCATGATTATTTTCCACCTGATTGAGGGTACGGCTGCCACAGGCGATGATGTGCGTGCGGCCCTCTTGGACTTGTGCCAGCACAGCACCGATCACGATTAGGGAAACGTCGGTGTAGAGCCAGAATGGGAGGGCTTAGTCGGGAAAGGCCACGACTGGGGCAGAAATAAGTTTGTCCTTAAGTTGTTGGAAGCCGGCTAGTCTCTCGTCTGTCCAGATGAACGGTTCTCCCTTACAGGTCAGGTCGTGGAGTGGCTTGGCAATGTGAGCGAACCCCTTCACAAAACACCGGTAATAGGACATTAGGCCAAGGAAGGCTTGAATTCCGTGAACGTCTTGTGATGGGGGTATGTCCGTGATGGCCTGGAGCTTGTCTGGGTCAGGAGATATGCCAGCCTGGGAGATGACATGTCCCAGGAATGAGAAAGTTCTGGCAGCCAGGACGCACTTGGAGGACTGGAGTTTGAGGTCTGCCTGTCAGATTCAAGTGAAAACCCGGTGGAGGCACTGAAGGTGGTCGGCCCAGGTCTTGCTGAAAATGATTGTCCAAGTAAGCTAGACAAATCTCCCATGTGAGGCCATGGAGGGCAGATTCCATTTGTCTTGAGAAGGTGGTGGAGGCGTTACAGAGGCCGAAGGGTAAAACATTAAATTCATAATGTTTCTCGTTGCTGGTCGAGAAAGCAGTTTTGCCTCTGTCCTCCGGTCACACCGGGACCTGCCAATACCCTGACTGGAGGTCAAGGGTGGAGAACCAGGAGGCACCATGCAGGGAATCTAGGGAGTTGTCTATGTGCAGGAATGGAGTAGCGTCCTTGGTTTTTACGTCATTAAGCTGGCAGTAATCGACGCAGGACCACGTTGTGCCATCCTTCTTCTTCACGAGGACGACGGGGCAGGACCAGGGGCTGGTGGAGGGGGAGATGACTCCGGCTTCGATCATCTCCTGAACCTGGTGGTCTTCCTCTTCCCTCTGTTTGGGGTTTTTCCGCCGGGATGGTGTCGGATCGGTGGGCCCGTTGTGTGGATCTCGTGAGCCAGGTAGGTGGTATGTCTAATATCGGTGGGTCCTGCCACGAACAGATCCTAGAAATCCAAGAGGAGGCAGCAGAGGGTGTCTGATTGGTGGGCAGAGAGATGGTCGGGAATGGGGAGCAAAGGGGCGGGGGAGCAGGAGGGGGAGGGGGCACAGGGCTCGGCTTCCTCCATCTCTCTGAATATGAGCCCTTTAGGAAGAGTGAGGAGCGAGGGGGCTAGGTTGGCAATTCAGACTGCCATGTGATTAGGAGGAAGGAAGGTTGAGGGCAGGAGGCAGGACGAGAGGATTCCGGGTGGCAGAAATAGGGAGAATGGGACGGATGTACAGTCAACAAGAGTTCCACCTGGACCGCCTAGTCGTGGGATATGGCTAACGTGGCAACAGCGCGTGTATGTGTGTTCGTGTGTACATGTCCATGAATTTATCGAATCATCAAGCTTCATCCTCTTTGTCGTATTATATTATTATGTGGTCATTGTATTATGCTGTGATATGAGCTAATAAATACTATGTGATTGGTATAATTAGCTGTGGACTATGCTATTTATAAAGTCTGATTTATAAAAAATAATTCTTCTCTTGTAGCATGAACCATGGTACAGGTTGAGCTGTGGTTCAGAAACATTGCGCCATTTATGGGTGAACTTGCACACTGTTTCTGAACCACAACTCAACCTGTAGCATGGTTCACGCTACAAGATAAAAGAATTCTATCTATCTATTTATCTATTGCCAGACGCCCCAATTCCGTTCAGGGTGGCCACAAACAAATCGCCTCCAAGTCGCCCTGTCCCCCGCCATTTCACTGCCCCACTCCCAACTCACACCCCTCTCTCTCATACCTATCCACCCCATCCCTCCATCTCATCCTCGGCCTCCCCCTCCCTCTTCCCCCCTCCACCTCACTCACATACACTCTCTTCGTCAGTCTTTCACCCTCCATCCTCTCCACATGGCCAAACCACCTCAGTGTGTTCCTCATAACGCTTCCTATCACATCCACATCCACATCCACACCACAACACTCCTTTATATCCTCATTCGTCAGCCTGTCTCTCCATGTGACTCCACAGGCTCCTCTTAAATAACTCATTTCCACTGCTGTCACTCTTGACTTGTGTCCTTCCAACAATGTCCAAGTTTCACTTCCATACGTTAGAGTTGGTATCACAATACTGTCATGTAGTAACTTTTTCACTTCCATGCTTACTTCCCTGTTTCTTATCACTGCTTTCAAAGAACCAGCAACATTTCTTCCCTGCTGTACCCTTTCAAGCACTTCACCCTCCAAACCTCCATCCTTACTCATCACACTACCCAAGTACTTAAACGTGCTCACATTTTCCAATTCCTCACCATCCAACCTCGTTGTACATTCACTGACTTCACCTCTCTCAAAGACCAGCACTTTACTCTTCCCTACATTCACCTTTACATTCCGTTTCTTACACACTCTCCCAAACTCATCCACCAAGCCTTGCAGCTCCCCTTCGTCTTCACTCAACAACACAGTATCATCTGCAAACAACAGTACAGGGAGTTTCCAAACACTATCCTCTCTCACCAGGGCCACTCCAACATCCACTACCCTACCTTGTACCTCTTATATTACCCCCATCCATGTACAGATTGAACAACCATGGAGACATGACACATCCCTGTTTCAACCCAACTTTCAAAGAGAAAATTCACTTAGTTCACCATCCACACGCACTGCACCCTTCGCACCATCATACATACTCTTCACAGCATTCAACAACTTCCCATCTACTCCATATATTCTTAACAATTTCCACAATCCTTGTCTATCCACCCTGTCATATGCTTTCTCCAAATCCATGAAAGCCGCATACAACTTCTTTCCCTTCTCTAGAAACTTTTCCACTAAAGATCTAAGAATGAATATCTGATCTACACAACCTCTTCCCTTCCTAAAAACTCCCTGTTCTTCTCCAACTAATTTCTCTGTTCTTTCTCTAACTCTGTCAATAAGTATCCTACCATACACTTTTCCTATTATACTAAGAAGACAAATGCCCCAAAGAATTATTTTATGTAAATCAGACTTTATAAATAAAATTGTGCACATCTCATAATACCAATCACACAGTATTTATTAGCCAATATCACAGCATAATACAATGACCACATAATAATATAATACGGCAAAGAGGATGAAGCTTGATGATTCAATAAATTCTCGGGCATGTACACACGAACACACACACACGTGCTGTCGCCACGTTAGCCATATCCCGCGACTAGGTGGTCTAGGTGGAACTCTTGTTGACTGTACCTGAGGGCCAGTCGAGGGGCACCCAGGCTTCGTGGTGGGGGGGGGATGGTGACAGCGAAGGAAATGGTGGCAGGAAAGGAGGGGGGAGGGGGAGAGGGAAGGGAGATCAGGGGGGGGAGAAGGGGGGGCATGGAGTTTTCTGGCTGAGGCCACTGTGTGCAGGTGCAGATGGCCCGAGTGGGAGGGGGGGGTCGGGTGATTTCTGGAACTGGAGCTGTCTGTTGCAGCTATCAATGGTGGCTCCTAACTTCTGTAGCAGGTCCAGCCCCAGATATCCGTCATACTTGCGGCAGGAAGAGTCGAACAAAATGACCTTGTGGTGTGTCAATGCTGGCTGATGGGTGTCGACATGCAGGGCCTGTGTTTCCCCATGGATCGGCAGGGGGCCACCCCACATCTACAAGTAGTCGTCGGGAATAGTGGGCCAAAGGTCGACTTGTGATGGGAGAAGTATTGGCTATACATGCAGGATCTGACCGCTCCCATGTCAACCAGAAGTCTGGCTTTCACCTCGATCAGCTTCATCTTGTGGTAAGCTGGGGAGCGGTATTTGGGGGAAGTGGCTCCCGCCACCATGGGAAGGTGCGGGGGTGGTCTTAAAAAATCCAGCTGCCTGGAGCCTTCTTCTTGTTCCTCCGGCTCCTGTTCCCCGGGTTCGGTCTCCTCCATGGGTGCAGGTTCATCCTCTGGTTCCTCATTTTACAAGCAGTAGGCTTTATGTAGGCCTGGAGTGGTGGTTTTTCGTCTGACAGTTTTTAATTGGTCCCTGATATCATGCAGTGGGCACCTGGAGCTGCAAGCAGCTCCCAGGGATTCACCGGTATGAGGTTTGGATTCTCCTTGTGACTGGGGCGCCGGTGGGTGGGGTGTGCCCTAGGCAGGCTGGGTGCTGGGGTGGGGCTTGTGTGGGGCATAGGTGGATGTGGCTTGACTGGGGGAGCCGGGATGTTCGTGGGGAACTTTTTCACCACGTTGATTTGCTGGGATGTAGGGCGGGAGGTCAGGAGGTGGCATATCAGTTGGATATCCTTATCCATGTCTCCAGTAGGGTCATGGATTGTAAAGTGCTCATTGACCATGCTGGGGAGCACTCTAAGGAGAGTATTAAAGATGTGTTGCTCCCGGGTTTCATCATCTGCCCCCGGGTAGGAAGCAGTGACCAGGTGTCTGGCCTGGATTAGAGTGTCTTCCAAATTGCCATCAAAGATTAGGCTATCCAATTGGGATAGCACCACCACTTTACCTAGTGATGGAGTGATGGCCTGAATCACGAGTTTTGTGAAATTCTGCCAGGTGAGCCCCGAGACGATCTTGGGTGTGATACTGGCTACTGCTTTGCCCAGTAGCAGGAATGTAACCGTGATCTTTTGCTTGTCATCCTCGAACCCAATATCTATCAAAGATTTAATAATTGCCAGGTATGTATGAGCATCATACTGTTCGGGGTTGAATTTAGGCAATTGTACATGCGGTTTGGTTGCCATTTTGCTGGTATTTCCTGATTATCTCTCTTGAATGCCCGGATCAAGAACCAACGCTGTCCACCAGTGTAATGCTAGGTGTTTGGGGTTGGCTTCCCGTCCCTCTAACGCCTAGTGTGTAGCTGGGTTCTCTTTCTAGACCGGAGCTTAGACAAAGAATAGAGAGGCAGGACACAAAAACTCGAGGCAACAACCTTACATGTGCAATGCAAAATTCTACAGTGGAACGGGCAAATGTCACAAATACAGTTATGTTGAACAATTATAATTCTAAGGCTTAGATATTGGGTGTTATTATCGCACAGGATTCTGTATAGGACAAGGTCGGGTAAGGTGAATAGCACTTAGGACAGTGAAGCTAAACACTACTATTTGGGAAAGTCTAGGTTCTGTATACTGGTGGAGTTTGTGGCATTATTTTCACTGCTGGCAGGCTAACTGGTTTGTCTGTCATGTTGCTGATTATTACTCTTACAATGGGGCCTCTGTATGATCGTAATGTGAGGTGGAGTCACTATACATGGTAGCTTGTTCACTTGAGTCAGACTCTTATTTCACTGCCTTGCTGTGTTCACTGTTTCACTGTTATCTTACTTATTCCACCTCTCTTTTATATTATTACTGATGCTTTCTCACTGACTTTCCATATTCTGATAACTCACTGTTCTGCCCTTGTTACACTCACGAACACTGTGCTTTCACTTTCATTCACTTTCGGGACTGGGTGTACTGGCAGTCAGGTACAAGGGCAGCGGGAATGGCTCAGCCTTACTACTGACAGGGGTGAGCTCCGCAAGGGGCCTCCATATTCAGGGGCCACGGGATCACATGTAGGGGCGTCCTCTCACGTTCGGGGCTACTGGTGCCGAAGAGTCCCGCACTTTCAGGGCTTGGGGAGAGAGTCTGGCCCTCAGGGCTGGGGCCAAACAGCTGCCTGAACCTCTCGCTCAGGCGCCTGATGGAGGACAAAGATCTCCGGCATTGGGGTGAAGGGATGTCCTTCCTGGGGGTCCTGGGGGCAGTCCGGAGGTCCCAGGGGCTTCGGTCTCCAGCGGTTAGGGATGCATTCAGGAATGGGCTGCAGCATCGGTCTCTGTCAGGGACCATCAGGCGGGTCCTCTCAGGAGCCGGCTGTAGTGAGAAGAGCCCGGTGGTAGTTACAGGGCCTCTCCAATACTCCTCCGGGCTGGGGTCTTCCTCTGGGTCATAGGTTGGTGGGCAGGAGCCAGCACCTTACGGAGAAGCGGCTACTGGCCGTCTCCTGCCATAGGGCCCGGCTACTGGCCGTGGCCTGGGGGAGGGAGTGGCTACAGGCCGACTCAAGGGCACCTTTGGAGTGGCTACCGGCCTCCGGAGCAGCTGCAGGCCATCGCCTGTAGGAGGGTCGAGAGGCTACAGGCCATCTCTCAAGGGGCACCTTTGGAGCGGCTACCGGCCGTCTCTTAAGGGTCACCTTCAGAGCAGCTACTGGTCATCTCCAGATGAAGGCGGGAGTGGCTACTGGCAGTCTCCTCGTTACCTCCAGAGCGGCTGCAGGCCTTCTCCTGTAGGAGGGTCGAGAGGTTACAGGTCGTCTCTCAAGAGGTACCTTCGGAGTATCTACCGGCTGTCTCCTCATTGCCTCCAGAGCTGCTGCAGGCTGTCTCCAGTAGGAGGGTTGAGTGGCTACCTGCTGTCTCAGGGGTGCTGACTGGAGCTAGAGTAATAGTTCCACCCCGTGGTTGTCAGTGGTTGGCTCACCCGGAAGGTAGTCTTGTCATAAAAAACTTTGTAGTAACTTGTAGAGAAGTTTTGTTGTTTAGTTGTCACTCTCGATTTCTTGTAGTAAGAATTAAAGATGAATATAGTGAGCTGATCTTAATTTATTATCTTCAGAGAAATCTAAGTTGAGCAGGGTATGTCTTACAGAGACAGTATAATAAGTAAGTCTAGTTGAGCCCCACTTTCTTGTTCACTCTCTCCACTACTTGTCGGTTCAAATGCTAGCCTCCTTCTGAGCTCTCCTTCCTAAATTCTGGTGAAACAGGGGTCGTGTCACGTGTGTTACACTGTGGTTGGAGTGTTCCAGAAACCTGTGTGTGAGTATGTGTGTATGTCACTAGGCTTTGTTCCCCTGCTGTCTCGCTGACAAACTACCTACATCATCCCCTGACATTGCTACTTCCTATGTGTCGTCAACATTTCTTCAGTTAACTTGCAAGATCATTTCCCTTTCCCAGGCTTGCATGGAGCTGTTTATCTATCTATTTATCTATCTATCTATTATGATTTGTAATTATAATATGGACTCATAACATTGCTCGGCCATGCTGCTGAAGGTCCTCCGACAGCAATCATCATTGACATATGCTAATCTATTAGTACATAATATTGATTATAATACTGTACACATACAATATTCATAGTAAATTGCAAAGATTTAGTAATATTACATTTTAAACAAGTTGTATACATAATTGAACAAATGCAATGGTTGTTGTGTGACATTTTGTAAGATGTGTATGTATAACAGACATACGCATATAATTGTGCAATGGTAATACTGCTAGGCTATTACATTACATATTGAGTTATCCCTTTAGTAATGTCTAATATTTCACCTAACCTGTAAGATGATTCTGGTAATACAGACTTGTGGTATAATTGTATGACTTATAATATTGTAGTAACATTGTGGTAATATATAATTGTAACATTGTGAATTATTACATAATTGTATTGTAATTGTTACATTGTAGTAACATTGTAGTAATACATAATTGTAACATTTTATGAATTGTTAAATAATATTGTGGTAATGCATAATTGTGTTGGCCTTATAATTGTAGTTAAAGTTACATTTTTTTGTGTGTGTGACCGACTCTGGGCATAGGCTTCACAGCCTGCTTTCAAGGCCCAGTAGTCCTCCTACGTACCGCACACCTCTACATGTCACCACTTCGGCGCTAACACCCACCGTCCATACTGAATACATGCTAGGGCTGTCTCATACAGGACTGGTGTATTGGTATTAGCGGGGTTATTTTTACAACATGTCGGCGGGCCTTCTGGTAGATCAGTAAAGTCTGATTTTATGAAATTCAGATCCTTAAACTGTTCCCTGCCTCAGTGGGATTTGAACCCGGGTCCGTCAGGACTGCAGACCAACTCTCTACCGATTGAGCCACCGCCTCCCCCCATAAAAAGTTACATCTTGTTAATGCAACTGTTACATAATTGTTACATATTGTTTGTAGTTACATAATTGCAGTTAAAGTTACATAAAAGTTACATCTTGTTAATGCAACTGTTACATAAATGTTACATATTGTTTGTAGTTACATAACTGTAGTTAAAGTTACATAAAAGTTACATCTTGTTAATGCAACTGTTACATAATTGTTACATATTGTTTGTAGTTACATAATTGTAGTTAAAGTTACATAAAAGTTACATCTTGTTAATGCAACTGTTACATAATTGTTACATATCGTTATGAGTCCATATTATAATTACAAATTATAATAGATAGATAGATAAAGAGATAGAGAGACAGATAGAAGCAGAGTCAGAAGGAGACAGGCCATAGAACAGGCAGGTAGTAGGGAGAAGGGCTTACCAACATGGAAGAGAGAGAGAGAGAGAGAGAGAGAGAGAGAGAGAGAGAGAGAGAGAGAGAGCGAGACAGGAGGTAGCAGGCGGGACTCTACTTATACTTCACTCGTGTGTGAGACTTTGTTAATATTTCCAAGACAAATAAAAATAGTCCCATACTAATCTTTACCTCTCCTGTCATTGCATGACAAAAGGGAATCAAGATTATCTACTTACAAATCTACTCATAACAACCGCTCGTCCACAAGTTCAATATATATATAACTTCTCTACAAGTTACTACAAAGTTTTTTAAGACATTTGGTGGTC
This sequence comes from Coenobita brevimanus, assembly GCF_032717465.1. Taxonomy (NCBI): domain Eukaryota; kingdom Metazoa; phylum Arthropoda; class Malacostraca; order Decapoda; family Coenobitidae; genus Coenobita; species Coenobita brevimanus. The sequence goes on from NC_137057.1 coordinate 36,424,581, forward strand.
AGCGAAAGTACGGACCTAGTCTTCGAATCAACAGTGAATTTCTACAAAAGCAGGCGAGACTCTACAAGATTAGCTTCAGTTCTACAATGAATTCCTGCAAAATACAAGCCCACGAATGTACAATTGATTCTTCATTATGAAAAAAAAAAAAAAAAAATCTCTCACAACCAACAACTCACAACCAGCTCCTGACAGTATTCTCCCCAACCCCCCCTCCGCCTCCCCGATCATCACGCTGATGTAGAGGTGAAGAGGTCACAGGACGCCTTGCAAGTAGTTTAACAAAGTACTACTACCACCAAGATCTGCACCAGTGGCGGCTCCAGTCCGGCTCACGCGGAAACCTTCAACGCTCACCACCGCGACCTCCTCCTACGGTGTTGGTGGGCGAGCTCCGGGTCATAGAGGTGTGCGGCCTGGGCGGACTTATGTCCCTGTTACCTGGAGTCCAGTCGCGCTGCTCCTCTATGGGCTCCTTCTGGGGGTGTTGGGTTGCCCTCGGTGATATTGTACTGCATGTTAAATAATAATAATAATAATAATAATAATAGGAATAGTAATAAAATCGCTAGTGGCCGTCAAAAAATGGAAGCTAGGTGGATAAAAATAAATCTGATCTTGAAAATATTGAATCGGCATCTTGAACGAGAGAGAGAGAGAGAGAGCAGTCACATCATGCATCTGATTAGCGCAGTCTGTTTCGGCCATTTGTGTGTGTGGGATCTACTGCGCTTAGGGAATTCGCTGTGCTCTCTGGATAAGGTAAAATCTCTCTCTCTCCCTCTCTCTCTCTCTCCAGCAAGAGTCGAGCCGGGGTGACCAAACACGCAATGCTTCACGCGACCAAGGCATTTATGACTTATCCCTTGCTAAATATGGGAAGTTTGGCGTCAGTGTGTGTGTGTGTGTGTGTGTGTGTGTGTGTGTGTGTGTGTGTGTGTGTTTTGGTGGGGCTTACTGGCTTTGATGCATGTGTGTGTGTGTGTGTGTCTGGGGGGCTTACTGGCTTTGACACAGTGGATCCATAACGCCCCAGTAAAGAAAATAAACAAAAGTTATTTTGCTTTTTTGGGTAGGGGAATGTAAAGACACGGTTGGCTACCTAGCCAAAAAATTACTACTACTACTGCTACTACTACTACTAATAATAATAACAATAACAATAATGTTTTTATATAATTTTCATCGGTTTTCAATACACCATTAAAGAAGTGTAAGGTAGGTTAAAAAATAATAGGATGTGACTAAAAATGAAAGAAAAATAAAAATGCTCTTGGGCAAACTTGGTCATACTAATTTATGATAGGAAAGTGATGATGATGATGATAATGATGAAACATATATAGTATTACTGGACAAGTCTGTGTGGGTGTGTGTGGGTGTGTGGGTGTGTGTGTGTGTCTGTGTGTGTAGTGATCGTCCTTTGCTCCCACACACGTAACAATGCAATTTTTCTCTCTCGTTGTCAGCGTTCAGTGTAACTGCTCGCTTTCGTCGTGTGTAATGCAGCCACTCTAATTCTTTGTCAATAGAGACAATACATTGGCGTTTTGTCAGTGTGAAGTGTGATAATGAGGTCTGTGATCTTTGTATCCAGGTGTGTGTTGTAATGCTTTAGCTGCCTCTTGTATGCAATCATGAGAAAAAGAGGGACAGACAGACACAAAATCTCTCTCTCTCTCTCTCTCTCTCTCTCTCTCATCTTTTTTGTCTGCCAGTCGTCTGTATGTTTATATCTCTTTATCTGTCTGTCTGTCTGTCTGTCTGTCTATATATTTATCAGTCTGCCTGTCTGTCTGTCTGTTTGCCTGCCTTTGTCTATCTATCTATCTGTCTGTCTGTCTGCCTGTTTGTCTATATGTTGATCTGTATATCTGCTTTTCTGTTTATCTAAATGTTCATCTGGATATCTGCGTGTCTGTTTATCTTTATGTTTATCCGTCTGTCTGTCTGTCTGTCTGTCTTTCTGTCTGTCTGTCAGTGTCACTCTCTCTCTCTCTCTCTCTCTCTCTCTCTCTCTCTCTCTCTCTCTCTCTCTCTCTCTCTCTCTCTCTCTGTATCTGTCTCTCCCATACGTGTTCCCTGCGTGTCAACAAGTGGGTTGGCGGAGGATTAGTGCCCACCCCGTAAACCAACTAACTCAAAGACAAACGGCCACCCCTTACCGGACTATGGTGTCTGGCAATAGACCTTTATGAAAAATGACTTCTTGATGATGATGATAATGAATTTTTAGTTGAGAAAAAGTCATGATAATTTTGGTACTCGAAAAGTAGAAAATGTAGACGAAAAAAATCATGACACAAAACTCAGTCTCTTAGGAAATGTGTTAGGGAGCTTCTTTAACTGATGAGAATATGGGCCTAAGTTGTGGTAGAGCAAGTTCTCTGAGATAAAAAGGTGGGAGTGAATCTTCTTGGTTACAAGTTAAATTAACCTACCAGTTTGACTACACCTTGCCTCAACGTAGCTAAAAAGGGTTAGAAATCTTTGTTAGACTAGAATAATCTCCCTATTCTGGCCACACATAATCTAATCTACCTGGAGTGTAAGTGGCCTAGATTCTAATTAGCATCTGTTACAAAGAGTCTAAGCGAAATCTAAGTGCTTCTCAGTAACCTGAAGTGTAAGTGCTGGAACGTTTAATTATTTGAGAATTTTGTTATATGACTTACAGCCTGAATTGTGGAAATATCTTGCGGTAACAATAAACACACACACACACACACACACACACACACACACACACACACACACACACATAAACAAAATCTACAGACATGTACACATATATACAGATACATACGAAGACACATTAATTGAAAGAAACAAATTTATAGCTAAAACCCGTAACTTCACACACACACACACACACACAGCAAAGTATTAAACCTTTCATTAGAATTGGTTGTTGTTTATTACACGTAAAATTACGTACAAAATATATACAGCCCAACAAACACAAAAATGTCACTGTTAATAATGGTGGAAACAGTTTTGGCTTTTAGAGAGAGAGTCGTTAATGAGTAGGGAGGATGAAAACAAATATCTCCAAAGCCTATATACTCGCTATTTTCTAAGTTTCCTGACCATTTCGTTACTGAGCATGAAATATTTTATTGTCATTGTTGAATGTGTGCGTGTGTGTGTGTGTGTGTGTGTGTGTGTGTGTGTGTGTGTGTGTGTGTGTGCGTGTGTGTGTGTGTGTGTGTGTGTGTGTGTGTGTGTTAAAAGGTTGTCTGCTTATTTATGTTTGCATGATTTGATGATATTCATGTGTGTGTGTTCCTGTGTGTGTGTGTGTTCCTGTGTGTGTGTGTGTGTGTGTGTGTGTGTGTGTGTGTGTGTGTGTGTGTGTGTGTGTGTGCGCGCTAAAAGGTTGTCTGCTTGTTTATGTTTGTATGTGATTTGCTGATATTTATGTGTGTGTGTGTGTGTGTGTGTGTGTGTGTGTGTGTGTGTGTGTGTGTGTGTGTGTGTGTTTGAGCGTGTTTTTGAGCGAATGAGGAAAAGAGAGGATATGTGTAGGCGTTTCATTGTCCTCATATATCTGTTTATTTCGAAACAGTCTCTGATGAACTTTCGAAACATGCTAAAAAATATTAACAGAAAAAGTCTGGGGAGGCCATATAGCTTTCAGGGAGATAAATGCAGAGAAATGCTGTCAGCCTGGAATAAAAATGGAGTGGGGATGGCGGACTTATTGAAAGTTTCATGATAGTGCTTCGTTTTCACAGTTTAGTGTTTCGTTTCACTTGTTATGTGTTTCATCTAAGATAGATTTTGTTTCTTCTAATTGTATTTAATTCCTCAAACAATTGGTTCGTTTCCTTTAATCTGGTTATGTTTATTATTCACCGTGCTTCCTTTATATTTCTCTGGTGCTTCGTTAATATTGCTTCATTTATAACTCCTTTAATACTGCTTCACATATAATGCCTCTTTTCTTTTGCTTTTTTCACAAGAAGTTCTTTTTAAGCACAGTTCATTGCTGCATTTCATGTGCTTCATTCCATCGTACATGAGATCGTTTCATTGCTAGCGTTCCATTTTCACATTATAACGTTTCATTTATAGGGCTTTATTTTCACAACACACCGTTTATAGTCTAGTGCTTCATTTCCACATCATATGGTTTTATACTGCGTGCTTTATTTCCACATCATATCGTTTCATTTCTAGTGTTTTGTTTCCACATACCTCTTCATTTCCAGTGCTTCATTTCCACTACTCAAGTGTTATATTTCAATTTTTACATTTCCACAACCTAGCTTTTCACTTTCCCCATTTAAGGCCCGAGTTTTTTAGTGTTCAGGTAGTAAAATATGCACGTGCAGTATATGAGAGACCGCAGCGCTTTTTGAAGTTTTTTTTTTTTTTTTTTCAGACTTTTGGCTTGTGTTCTGGTGTTGTGTTTTGCGAGGGAAAATAGCGTGAGTAACGTGTGTGTGTGTGTGTGTGTGCGTTTATATTTATTTATATATATATATATATATATATATATATATATATATATATATATATATATATATTGTTACGGAACAGCGAGAGATAATGAACACTTCAAGTGAGAATACTAAAATCACTACTGTCCCGCAAAAGTTCCAGGTTCAAAACAAAAGAGTTAGGTAAAATTACAAGTTAAAGTTTAATGCTCAAACTAACAACTAAACATTCAGGACTCATAAGGATAACGTAATGGCAAAACAGGTTACATATATGGTTAACTGCAATAGCCTCTATTAACACGAATTTAGCAAGAACAAATTTATCTAAGTCAGCCCTGATAAATGAGAGAACCGAATAATGCTCAGTTAAAGATATAATATTATTACAGATACAAAATATTACTAATACTAGCTGACATTAAAAACTTTACATAAATCACAAAAACCCCACCAGGCCCACGAATTAACGCCTTAGGTCATACAGTACAAGAAAAATGGTAACAACACTTATACTCAAATTATACAGCAGCTAGATGGCTGGAGACTTCCTGAGCACTCACAAAAATAATAATACACTATACAGGGGAGGACAGAGATGTGAACGAAATGAGGAGTAGATCTAAGTGGCAACTAATGCTTTTTTTTTTCTTTTTTTTTCCCCTATCGACCATTGGGGCCGGAGCCCCTGGTCATTAAGGCAAAATATATAAATGTATATATATTGACATATATACACATATATATACGAACATATATATATATATATACATACTTAGATACATACACACATCCATGCATATGAACATACACACTTTCATGCACACGTACATATATATATAATAATTTTTATTTTATTATTTTTTTGTAGTTTTATTTTTATTATTTTTATTTATTTTTTAATATTTTTAACCTTATATTACTTATAATGAAAAATACCTAATCTAAAGACCCTAAAACTAACCACCTAACAGACAAATCACTAACCTATACTAAATCCTAAGAGACAAATAACTAGACCTACACTAATGGTAAAAAAGCCTCGACCAAGAGAACACCATCGACTGCAGATATGTAATGCCTTTCTACATGACATACCTGCACTCATCACCTGGTGACTGTCAGTCGAGGCACAACCTAATATAGGGGACATCAATATATGAAAGGGAACCAGACGAGTCAGGAACATTTCCATATACGTCAGCTGTCGGCCCTAATTAGAATAACTTAAGCAAGATAATATAATGTATTTACATAATTTGTACAAAAAGTGAAGAACCTTGCCCAGCAGACCACCATCGACTGCAAGTGCCCAATACCTTCCTATATTGCACACTTGCACTCATCAGCTGGTGACTGTCAGGCGAGGAACTTGGCTTAATGTAGGGGACATTATATTAGAAATAGATCGGTGGGAGGAGGAACTATTTAAAATATGTCAACTGTCAACCCTAATTAATATTACAATATATACATATTTACCGTTGATAAAAACCATAACCACACAGTAAAAAAGTCACATCACTCTGATCAGTCCGGTCTTTCTCAAGAAAGCCATCAATTTATCAGTCATAACAATGTCCCCATCACCCAGGATGGTGGAAAGGGTGAAGGGGACGTCTGCTGCGCCTCAGTAATTAATAAGTGAAGCACGTGCACGAATAAATCGCCGACAGCGCAGGATGATATGACTGATAGATAACACCGCATCACAGATGTCACAGTGCGGTGGGAAGCGTCTTTCCATATATGGTTTTATGTGGGTTAAAACGGTGGCATTGAGCCGTAACCGTGCCAACACTTTTTCTTCTAGGCGACTGGGACGGTTGGCAGTGTCCCAGTCGCCTAGGTACGGCTTACAAGTTAGAATATTTAGTCTGGTCCACTGACCTTGCCACAGAAGATTTATTGATTTCTTTCCGAGAGATAGACTCGACCGTAGATCACGAGGAACGTCCCAAGTCTCCTCGAGCTCTACAGCCGACTTTGCAAGTAAGTCAGCCTGCTCATTGCCGTAGATACGACAATGACCAGGCACCCAGATCAGCGTGAATGACTTGTTGCATGAATGCAACTTATTAATGATGCGGCCCTGGATCTCGTGAGAATCCGTAGTACAAGATGCAATTGCCTGAAGGGCTGATTTGGAATCTGAAAATATGACAAATGAGCCATGCCTAGAATTGAGAGCATAGTCTATGGCTTTGTCAATAGCAAAAAGTTCGGAGGTAAACACAGATGTATGAGTCGGCAACTGATACCTAAGTGCACATTCAGTCGACCACACACTTGCACCCACACATTCACTCGACTTGGAGCCGTCGGTGTACAATTGATGGGACCCCAAGTGACGAACAATGATGTCACGAAACAAGTGGTGGACCTCCGCCTACGGCGCCTTGGCCTTTGGTGCTGGGAGCCATGAGACATCCACTGTAAAGCCAGGTGGCTCCCAGGGCGCTATACTTTTAAGCACCAACTTGTCACAGTCACTGGGGTCCACATCAAGCTCCTGAGACAGTAAGTGGAGGCGAGCGGCAAGTGGCCGACGCACCCCCCACAGAAGGTGGTGGTACTGACGTAGGGGGGTACAGGCCACATTGCCGATATTACTTTTCCTTAAAGTTCTTAACCCATACGATAATGCCAGGTGGTCACGGCGAATACGGAGGGGAGGCACATTCGCCTCCACTTCCATACGAGCTACACGGGTACACCGGACAGCTCCAAGACACATTCGCAAGCATTTATTCTGCAACACATCCAATCCTTTCAGCGAGGCATCAGATGCCGAGCCATACACCTGTGCGCCATAGTCTAGCTTCGATCGAATAAGGGACTTATACACCATTAACCCCTACACCGCGGGCTTGTTTACCAATGACTTGCGTGTGCCGCGGGGTTATTTGGGCTCCGACAGACTCTCAAAAAATATTTGCCAAAAATCAGTTATTAGTCCTAGAATAATAAAATTAGATAAGCTTATGGCACATACCTTCAGCTTTCTCCTGGAATGATTGTTGAGCCTTCGTCTGTTACCGTAGGACTTGTGGAGACCTCTGAAGTAGGGTAACGAAGTCTCCACTTTACACTTCCCGACAACCCGTAATATGATTACCACAGCCAGATACAAACACTATAAACACTATTCTACAATTTTCAAGTAGTTTGGGATCCATACTCAAAAAAAAAAAAACACTGTGAAAGCAATGGAAATTACGAGCGCGTCTGATCGTCGCACTGGCACTAGTTCGCTTTTGTTACTCTGTCATTTATTATTCATAAAACCCCTCACACTTTATATTTCTATTACTATATAACACTTATATATATTTACAGTCTTTATCCATAAGTTTCCTTCAGTAGTATTAGTTTATTGTCACTGTAGGGATTCAATTTCTTTCAGTAAAATACGTAGCATTCACTTTCTCGTCCTGTATACTGGCATTGAGAGTGAATGTCACTTTCATCTTCACTCTCATAACTCATAGCATTCAGACATGCTAGAGTGAAACTTTCACTTTCATTACTCCTAAGGTATATACTCGTATTCTTATAATACTACTCATTTACATTTCTATTTACGTTCTCTATTTTATTTACGTTATTTACATTTCTATTTTATTTACACTGTGTTGTGCACTGTCACTTGAAATAACTTATAAAACTATTTTCCATTGTTCACGTATATTTACATTCATTACTTTCACTTGCTGTTTACACATTATTTACAATTCCACTTGCACTGTTTTACTCAATAGAAAGATCGTAGTCACTCTTTTATCAATTGTCAGCCCTTTACCTCTTTCCACACGAGGTTTAGTAGGGGGTAAAGGTCACAGAGCCATTTGCATGGGGGTGAAAAAAGGCCTTGAAGTCAGCAAGAAGAAACATACGTCTCCTCACTTCGGAAGATGGGAGTAAACTGATAACGCAGGGCCAGCCAGCCTGGAGGCCTGTTTAGGGGTTACTCAGAGTTACCAAGGTTCTTGAAACAGCTAAGTCTAGCACTGATATGATTGGCAGGAAATCTAGACAATACATTATAAATTTGGTAGTTCCAGGTGAATGTAAATATCACTTAGGCTTCTCCCTTCCCTCCTTACATGTATATTTATTACGAAAATAGATTAGAGGCCTACTTAGGAGATATATAATCAGAGCTACCAATGTTAAATCTTGAAACAGCTTTGTGTAGCACTGATATGATTGGCAGGAAATCTAGACAATACATTATAAATTAGGTAGTTCCAGGTGAATGTAAATATCACTTAGGCTTCTCCCTTCCCTCCTTACATGTATATTTATTACGAAAATAGATTATACGGCATATTTCAAGGGGAAAAAAAACAGCGAAAATTAGCGAACGAGTGCATGTGAGGTGTTGTCAGGTGATAATTAGCCAATTCCAGGTGTATGGCACTCTCACTTACCTTATTTCTTTCTTGTATATATTATTTGGTATAAGAATACGATATAGGGCTTATTTCAATGGATGAAATCAGTGAAAAATTCCAGGGAAGATTTACTTAGCGTAGCATGGCCGGGCAGGCGAGAGGATAGGGTAATGGAGGGGGGGTAGGGAGGGGAGTCAAGAACGGGGAGAAATGGCTAAATTGTCAACAATGGATGGGAGTACAGATGAGATTAGGAGTGCTGACTAGTGTTGGACATTGGCAGTACTGATAGATGATACAAGCCCCCACTTGGAAGCCCGGGTGAATTCAAAATAACACAGAATCACAAAAGCGACGCCCCGCGGTATGATCCCTTGCTCCCAAGCGTCACGAAAGTGACGCCCCGTGGTTAAGGGGTTAATAAAGATTTTCTGTCGGCACCCCATGTAGTACCCGCTAGGTACTTGAGGACATTTACCGGTTTATCACAACGAGCAAGCAAAGTATTAACGTGAAGTTTAAAATTCATTCTACGATCAAAATGTATTCCTAAAAATTTTACAGAATTTTGAAAAGGTACCGCCTGATTATCCAAAGTTAAGCACAAATTAGGTACGTTACGATTAGTGAAGACTATAGCGGCACACTTGCGTACGGAAAACTTAAATCCCCACTGCAAGGCCCATTGGTGGACAGAGTCAAGGGCTGCTTGAATCTGCCCAGCCGAAAATTGTGCATTACAGGAAGAGTGCCATATTGCACAATCGTCAGCGTAGAGCGAGTATTTAAGATTCCTGGGGATGGGAGCTGATGACAGAATATCATTGATCATAATACTAAATAAAGTAGGACTAAGCACACTTCCCTGTGGCACTCCGTTTTCCTGGATAAATATATCCGATGTTACGTTACGGGGCAATTTGACAGAGAAAGTTCTGTCCCTTAAGAAATTTGAAATAAAAACAGGCAAATTTCCTCTTAAACCATAAGCATAGAGCTTCATTAGTATACCATGTCACCAGGTCATGTCATAGGCTTTATGGATGTCCAAGAACACCCCTATCATGAATTCTTTATTGGCAAATGCCTCTGCAATACAATGCTCCAAATTCATTAAATGATCTAGTGAACTTCTGTATTTACGGAAGCCACATTGTTGATCATTTAACAAATTCTTCGACTCTAAAACAAAAAGAAGCCTATTGTTAACCATACGTTCCATGACCTTACATAGACAAGAAATCAACACAATAGGACGAAATGAAGTGGGATTCATAAGACGACCAGCCTCTTTGGGTATCGGTATGACGTGCGCAAAGTGCCATGAGTCTGGGAACGTTCGAGACGCCCAAATCTCATTGTACAATGCTAACATCTTAATCAGGTTGTCCTGATTAAGATGCTGGATCATACCGTACATGATGGTGTCTGGTCCAGGGCTGGTGTCTTTACAGGATTTAAGGGCAAGGAGCAGTTCATCTAGCGTAAACTCTTGGTTGTACGGGGAGTCTACATCTTCTGTGGCAAAGTCTAATATGTGTAGCTCAGCCGTGCGTTTATGATGTTGAAAACGCGAGTCATAATTGGCTGAGCTACTTACATGAGAAAAACTCCTGGCGAGGATGTTAGCAACGTCCACGGGCTCGTCATAGATGTTATTATTCACCTGAAGGGTGGTGATTGGAAAATATGGGCCTTTATTATTTAATATTCTTATGGTGGACCAGACTTTATGTAATGGTGTTGTACGAGTCACCGTGGACACAAAGGACCGTCAGGAGTCACGTTTAGCCCTTCTTATTATTCTCCTTGCCTCAGCCCGTGCCTGTTTGTATGCAATAAAATTTTTCTCAGTGGGCTGACTATCAAAAATCCTGTATCTCCTATTGCGTTTTCTTAATGCTTGTCGGCAATCCGGCGTCCACCAATGTACTCTATGCTTCGCATGAACTGTAGAAGTCTTGGGAATAGCAGCCTCAGCTGCGTGTAATATGGATTGGGTTATATTTTCGACCTTAACATCTATGGTCTCCCCAGATACATCTAAATTGGCGATCCTTGAGAAGGATCCCCAATCTGCTTTCTTATAGTTAAATTTTGGAGGTGGAGGGTCTGAAATGATGTCGCGTGTATAAGAAAGACAGATGGGTAAATGATCACTTCCCAAGTAGTCGTCGTAAGGGTCCCATGAGAGATCTTGATATATACCAGGGGAGGCCAAAGATAAGTCAATGGCCGAAAAGTTACCAGTACGGTCATCTGCACGAGTCGCTCTACCATCGTTCAGAAGACAGAGGTTGGACTGTAGTATTAGGTCGGCTACTTGCTCCCCACGACCATCAATCCTCAAGCTACCCCATTGATAGTGATGGGCGTTAAAATCGCCCAACACTAACTTATTCCCAGGGAGGTGTTCCACTAGTGAATTTAAAGCATCACTATCAATGGGGCCATGTGGAGGACAGTACAGAGAGCAAATAGACAGATACGTGTTATTAAATTTTACTCTGCACGCGACCGCTTCCAGAGTAGAATTTAGAATCACTTCCGTTTGTGGGTGTGATTTGTGTGTGTAAATGGCAACTCCGTGACCTTCATATCTTCTATACGAGTGATAGTGTCTGAACTGTGGAGGATCAGGATGATCCTCCAGGCGCGTCTCCTGTAAACAAACAACGTCTGGCCTGTGTATTGACAGCAAGATTGCTATATCTTGTAACTTATTCCCAATACCTCTACAATTCCACTGTAATACAGTGAAAGCGATGGTTTAAGATTTACATTGGGGGCCAGTGTGTTTAGGCTTTTTTTGCCGCCCGCCAGAAGGCGAGCGACTACCGGTGGACCTATCCCGGTGCTTGCTTACGGAAACCTCCATATTTCCATCAATTACAAGGTTCCCAGATTCCACCGAGGAAGAGCTACCCTTCCTCTCCCTCGCTGGGCCAGCAGCAGGAAGAACATGAGGACGTGACTTAGTAAGGGTGGTCATATTACTCTTACAAGAATTGTCAGGCTTCGTTTTAGGCTTGACTGACTGAGAAGCAGCAGCAGCCTGAGAGTAGGAAGTTGTAACAGGGGTATCAGGTTGAGAGGTGGATTGGACAGGAGGCTGAGATGGAGAGATAGAATGTGTGACAAGAGGAACCGGTTCAGGGTCAGTCTTTGTCCCAGCAGAGCACATCACGGGACGGGACATCACCGCCGAAGCATAGGACCTATTCGGCGTAGGAGTTGCATGCAACTGCTTCACCTTTTTCCTTGCTTCATAGTAGGAGACACCCTCAGTCGCTTTCACCGTGCAGACCTCTTTCTCCTCCTTCCACTTGGGACAATCCCTAGAGGAAGTGGAGTGAGCACCCTTACAGTGAAAGCAACAGATAGTCTCTGATGTGCATTGCTCAGCATCGTGACCTTGTGTTGCACATTTGCCACACACTGACTGTGAAGCCCGACAATTCTTAGCAATGTGCCCATATAACTGACACTTCATGCAACGGAGTGGGTTGGGGATATAAGGTCTGACATTAACAATTTCATAGCCAACTTTGACATGTGCCGGGAGTGAAACTTTGCCAAAAGTCAAAACAATGGTGGCCGTCTTCGTGTTTATGCCTTCGGAAAATCTAGTTATAAACCGGGCATCGATGACATTTTGCTGAGCAAGTTCCTCTATGATGTCTTCCTCACTCATCACCATGAGATCCCTGCAAGTGATAACACCCTTGCAGGAATTCATGGATGTTGGGATCTTGGCCTCGACATCATAGCAGTGGAATTTGCGCAGCTTTAACAAGTCCTTAACTTGGGAGGAATTACAGGTCTTAACAAGGAGGTTTCCATTCACAAGTTTTTTTCACTTGTTCCACCTCCCCAGCACAGCCATCAATAACCTTCTTAATCATGAAGGGATTGAGACTGCTCAAGGGAGTGGAACCTAGAGCATGGATGATTACGAATTCAGCATTTTTAACATTTATGTCTAGAGGCAATCGAGTCTGGGGCCGTTCTGTCTGGGGGCTGTCAGTCCGTTGAACGGTCAGGGGTCGGTCAGGACCACCTCCCCCCCTGAGGGGGGGAGGGGCAGTAGGGGAGTCCTCCATAATACCACTCCCCCCTAGCGGGGGAAGTGGGAAGAAGGAGAGAAAACAAGCAAGGGACAAACAACCGGGGACCACACACCTAAGTCTGAGGTTGCCCTCTCAAACCACTCCAGGGAGGCCCGACCGTGTTACTTCACGCCCCAGAGCGATCAGTGGGGGGGACCCTCCGTGGGCGATAAGCAAAGGTAAACTCAGTTTATGAGAACAGACACCTACTGTTCAAGACTAACAGGGAGGGGAGGTAACTGAGTACTAGCTAAACCTAAGCATCACCAGAAGGGTGAAAAAAAAGAAGCTAATGCCGGTGAGGCAGCCCTGAAAACTAGAGAAGAGCGCAGAGAAAAACACGTCTACCCTCTTCACAACCATGCATCCAACAAAACCAACTAATGCAGAGACTGAGCTCATTATATGGGGGGCGGCAGAGCTTGATCCAACTTGCAAGAAGGACGCGCAAATGAGGGCACAGAGGACGAAGAGCCGACACTCCTGCTCTGATCAACAGAAAGAACGACTTACTCTACTATAAGGGGGAGAAGGGGGGAGTGAGATAGAACACGCAAGCCTGGTCACTATGGAATCCACGTGGCGAATCGTGATCAAACATGCAGCATACTGTAGATTTGAATTATACAAAGGATGATGAAATCATAGGCTATGTAACAATATATATATATATATATATATATATATATATATATATATATATATATATATATATATATATATCCGTTTGGTCTGGACTGGTTTAGTTGGGGTCAGTTATCTGAGTCCGTTTGAACTGGATCATGTTGGGTTGGGTGGATTAGGCTGTGGTCAGTGCACTTATTTTTTTAAGGGAGGGGTCAGTTGGGTTGGGTTTGTTTGGGTTTGGTTGATTTAGGTTGGATTGGTATGAGTTGGGTTGGGTTGGCTTGGTTTGAGTTGGGTTGGTTTGGTTTGGGTTAGGTTGGTTTGGGTCGTTTGGGCTTGGGTCGGTTTATTTTGTGTCGGTTTCGATTGGGTTGGTTTGAATTTTGTCAGTTTGGGTTGGGTCGGTCTGGGTTTGGTCGGTTTCGATTGGGTTGGTGTGGATTGGATCTGTTTGAGTTAGTTTAGCTGGGTTGGGTTCGTTAGGGTTGGTCTGGGTTTGATCGGTTTGGGTTGGTTTCGTTTAGTTTCGGTGATGCTGGATTGGCTGGGATTAGCTTGGTTTGGTTTGGGTAGGTTTTTGGTTGAGTGAGATTAAGTCGTGTCAGTCCGGATTATATGAGAGTACAGGGTGATATGCAGTAATGTACAGCTTATTAAAAAAAAATATTCGGCATCCTTACGGCACGATACATTATGTCACATCACACAAGCCTTTCTGAATCAACTCCTGAATTACGGTATGTGGTTGTTATCTCTGGCCTTGTGTTGCTGGCATGTGTTAATTCGTCCGCTAATGATGAAATCCAGTGGGAGAGGGAGCGAGGTACAGGGGTACCAACCACACCACTTATTCACGCCGTCTGTAACAGTGATCGTTGCGAAGGGTATCAGAGCAAGAGGTGCCGAAAATTTTTTGAGAAAATGTACAGTTGCGGACATATCAAACAGAAACACCCCGTCCACCAGCGAGGTGGCGTAATGCTCCCCCGTCTTGGTAACTGATAGATATGGAACTTCACCAGGTTTCGTTCGGTTGCTAGGACGAACCGAACGCGGTGATCACTGCCGCTGTGCGCAGTTATTGTTGGTGATGTATAAGTATGTTACTCCAGAGAATATACTGATAATAGCATGTCATGATTATGGTAAGTTTTTCTTTAAATAGTCACATAATACATCCTCTACATAACAGCAATTAATATGTATGACACGGATTTCATGGACAATTTAGTTTCGAGTCATGAACCAAGCAGCAGTTAACAATTCATCACGTCATTGTTCTCAGCCACCCCACAACTGTCAATGAACCGAGAGTTATCGTGACGCCCATCCTCCCTACCGTGAACCTGACATTGGTAGACCTCTAAAATCGAAGCAAAATCCAAGAGGTGGCACCACAGGAGGGGGTTGGGGGGCGGACCTAGGAGACAGGAGAGGGAGGTGGGTAAGGAAGGGGGCAATAGTGATCGTACTGGGGGCCAGAGGAAAGAGGTGAAGGGGTAAGGGACGGTGGACTTTGGTAGATGACAGGAGCTACAGTGGGAGAGATAGATTATAAGGTGATGAGTGGACCAAATCATTGTTTCATGGAGAATATGGAATTTTACAATCAGACCATGAAACGTTATATTGACGTTGCTACGTGTTGTAATTGACAGTCATGGTTTGTAACAATTCACAATACACATTCCACTGGGTGGCTCATTACCCCTGTTTTATGAGTATGGTGACTATTCGTTACCCCTGTATTATAAGTATTGTGACTAGTCGTTAATGTGCAAGTATATGACACGTCCATACAGTTTGCCAGATGTTACAGCTGCTGTCATAGTGAATGGAAATTACTCTTGTAGCCTATTATGCAAGATCATCATGGATGACAACTGATATCGCAGAGAAGGGTTAGGCCTATGTGGATTTTTCCTTTTACACCAATAAATATTAAGAGTCTGACAGTAATATTGGTCTCTGTGGCTCAAATATCTGTATGGCATCGATGTAAAATAAAGGTGGATTTACTGAACCCAGGTTTATGTTACCGTTTTCTATATGCCGTGTTTGGCTATTGATTTTACACATTGCCAGTGGTTATTAGTTATATTTAGGTTCATACTGAGCAGCTGTCGCATGCCGCAAGCATTCCCTCACAAATCCTCGAGCAAATATTGGTGGAACAAAGTTGTAATGTCTGCAGTTATCCAGTCTGAGCACGTGCATATTACATCAACTATGCCATTAGTTACAGAAATCGCTTGTATTAAATGCAAACACACATTTTATCTGCAGTGTTTTGTTATGCTAAACAACCGAGTAGGGTTCATACTCTATGAAATTGACAGGATACTCATAAATACGAGGACCATTGCCCTGTTCATGGAGAGCAACTGTTGAGCCACACATCTCAGCAGTGTCCGAACATGGAGCTGTTGCCTTGGCTAAATAATGGTGTATATTGCAATCCGTTAAAGAAGACAGGTGAATCACTTTCGTTGATGTATAAACATGTGATTCGCTGTTCGTGGTGTAGCAGTCATTACGGCCAGCTCCCCTCCCCGGCAGTACCCACGTCTGAGTGCACGCAGTTGTCGGGAAGAGGGAGAGGCGGACATTGAACTGGATACTGAGGTTGTGAATCAGATTGCTGAACAGTTACACGTCCTTCATACCACGATATAGCCTATCAATATATGGTTTACAGTAACCCGACATAAAGATCATGTAGGCTTATTACAGTTGATAAATTTTTCTCTTTACCCACCTGTTAGCCCACTCCAGTATCGCCGCCTGTGTTCTGGGACCCAGTCCATCTCCCCCTAGTAATCACGCTTTCGTTTACATCGGAGAGAACCATATGCACGAATCACTACTGCTACGTATTATTTATTATGGCATGAGAAAAATACTCCCCATCCCCCTCTCCTTTCGATATCACAGTCGTCATCCATGATGTTACTACGTAAACGCAACAAGAATAGCTCCTAATCGCTGTGACAACAGGGTGACATCAGACAAACAATCTAGGGACGTTTCATTTATCATCATGTTATGACAATAATCACCATACACTAATAATGCAGGGTTTGTGTAATGTGCCACCACGAAGGGAATAGGTCGTCCTATAAACGATATAACAAAACATTCTGATAGACTGCGTAACGCGCCAGTCTGCAAAACTTTTATCAGCCTGACTATCAAACACCATAATCATCGTTAAACTATAGCTGATTTGGCACCTAGTCGCCAGCGTACTTATCCATCTCATCCTAGCTTCCTGCCACAGTCTAACCTACCCCATCACTCGTCTTCTATAGAACCCCCCCCCCCTCCCATCAACTAGACAACTATAACACCCCTCCTCACCCACCTCCCTCCTCCTGTCTCCCAGGCCCCTCACTCAGTCTCCTCTCGTAACGCCACCTCTTATGATATTGCGTCGCTTAAAGAGGTCTACCAGTTTCAGGTTCACGGTCAGGGAGGAGGGGGTTCACGGTAATTTTGTGATACTTATGATAGGTGCGTGAAAGCAGATGATGTTATAATGGCTTATCTCCTAGCCGTCGGTATGTGTTGCATGGTTCTTGATGTTTGTCCAAGGTCACGCTTACGTAATCTATTTGTTTCATATGAATAAGATACAATTATGTATGGTATGAAATTACTTTATTACCAGTCACAAAACGTTATTTTCAGTATATTGTTAGGCGAGACATTCTTTATATACAGCCAATTATTGCACACAGCGGCAATGATCACATGTTCGGTTCGTCCTTGCGACCGAACGAAACCTGATGAAGTTCCATGCCTATCAGTGTTATCAAATGCGGAGAGCATTACACCACCTCGCTGGTGGACGGAGTGTTTTTGTTTGATATGTCAGCAACTGTACAGCAGTGTTGCCACACTTTTGGATGGGAATTATCGTACCCGCCCCTCAAAATCATCGGTATTTCGTTAGAATTATCGTCCATTATTTTTTTTAAATAGTTTTTAAGAATCTGATGCATTTTAAAACTGTCGCCGATGCCTTGGTTATTTACTAAAAACTTACCCATTACAATTATCTTCATCAGGACCGTTGTTTTGTAAGGAACTGAGGCATACTCAGGTGTATATTTATAACTTTATTTGGTATTAGTTAGAGTTAAAGCATACCCTGACAATCTCATAATGATAATATTACGATAGTATAATGATATCCTTTATTTAAAAAAGTAATCTATCTCTATTTATTGTCAGACGCCTTAATCCCATAAGGGGTGGTCACAAATAAATCGCGTCCGTGTCGCCCTGTCCCCCACTATTTCATTGCCCTGCTCCCAGCTCACACTCCCCTCTCTCATATACCTCTCCACTTCATCCCTCCATCTCATCCTTGGCCTCCCCCTCCCTCTCTCCCTCTCCACCTCACTAACATACATTCTCCTCGTCAGTCTCACACTCTCCATCCTCTCTACATGCCCAAACCACGTCAGTGTGTTTCTCCTAACGCTTCCTATCACATCCACAGCCACACCACAACGCTCCTTCACTTCCTCATTTGTCAGTCTGTCTATGTGACTCCATATGGTCCTCTCGAATAACTTTACAAGGAAAAGAAATAGCCTTAGTGCCACTCTAGAAAATCACGCTGACTAGCAGCAGAATGCAGTCCACAGAACTTAGATAATTCATAGAAATGTGCTTACTCTTGCAGGTAATAGCTCAGTCATAGAAATGTGCTTACTCATGCAGGTAATAGCTCAGTCATAGAAATGTGCTTACTCATGCAGGTAATAGCTCAGTCATAGAAATGTGCTTACTCATGCAGGTAATAGCTCAGTAAGGCCATTAAAAAAAATATTTTCAGTGATGACCATCACATTAGCCTTTAAGATTCTCATCTATCAGATTGTGGAACAACTGTGCATGATTAGCTTTGCATGCCACAAAATTTACTGCCATGCTAGCTTTCAACCCAAAATTATCGTACAATCGTACGATAATAGAAAATGGTATCGTACATGTACCAGAGGCAATATTATCGCACATGTACGATAATTATCGTACGTGTGGCACACTGCTGTACAGTCGGCCTAAGAGGTGACGGCGGAGTGTCCAGACTCAGGTTGCCAGGTCTACAGAAATTTCTGTATTTCTACAGATTTTTGGAAGGATCTACAGAAATACAGAATTTTGTGCTTAATCTACAGATATTTTGATATATTACAGAAATTCTCAAGAAATTTTACAAGCAATATGAAAAGGAATTCAATTTACAAATACCATAGAGAAATTTAGCAGTGGGCAAGAGGACAGTCCTGAAAGAAAGCGTATTGTATACAGTAGTTAACCCTTGAACGTAAAGTTTTCTATGAAATATTGTATTTTCTTTAATTTCAAATTATGTCGCTTAAGCTATATTAGACTAGTACTTGCAGTATAACAATTAATATACTTATAAACTGCCTAATCTGTGAACTAATACGAAAATTTCAATATTAAATATATACATTTTTCTACTATCGAATGCGCCGGTGTCCTGCCATTTTTGTTTACATTCTGATGGAGTCAGGAGGAGGTATGATAGAGTTAGTTTCGAAAGTTTGGACATATTTGGAATATATTAGTGGTGTTAGCGACTGTTCCTACGGTTTTCTAATATAACAAGGTTATAGTTATTTGGCCTAGAAAGTTATGAGCAAAACGAAAAGTGGAAAAGGGGCTCGCTCTTTTAGCCCTTGTTTTCAGTATAAGTTTTCAGTTAGGTTCGTGTCTAACTTGACCCATAGTAACTGTGTGTTAACCCGCATTTTATGAATTTGAAATATGAAAATTCATACCATATTCTTAATTTAATAAAACTATTAATCTTAGATTATTCGTATGGAATTAATCATATTTTTTTTTCTTTTAAATAAAGGCACAGATAACTTGTAAGACATATTTGCATACCTTTTGTCAATATATGCGTGAAATTGTGATCTACAGATTTTTTTTCAAATCTCAAGAAATTTTATGGATGATTCTACAGATATTTTAGGGCCAGCACCTGGCAACACACTCCAGAGTTCGGTCAGTGATAATGCATGGTACTCTTCCTTATATCTTTGCAAGATGACACCTATTATGTAAAATTGTAGTAGAAAACAATAAGTAAATGGCAAAGTACTTGTACATTTTAAAATTGTAGGAAACATTTTCTTAGTTTCGATAATAAGAAATCCTAAACGGAAGTAATTGAACTTCAGAACTATCGCTCAAGGACAATCAGGAATAAATTGCGGCGTTTGATTTTAGTATGGCAGTAAGCACTTACTTTTGGTAGCGTAAGACTGAAAAGGAAAGGCCTCCAGTAAACAATGAAAATCTGTCATTATAATTATATTTACCTTTGGAATGCTAACGCATAGTTAGAATTCATTTATTTCCGTTTTTGTTGTCTGCATGGATGACGATAGAAAGCGGGAATGCGGCATAAGTTAGTAGGCTATTTTAAATGGCTCGATGAACATGCAATGGTGAAGATAACTTTTGCTCACAGTCATGCAGCTGTTACACTGCATTTGACCATTCTTCCACTAAGAAAAATCTATGGAAGACTAAGTATAAGTCTGAGAACTATCAATAAATGAAATATAAAAGAACCACGCAAATCTGCCGAGAGTCGGAGCTCCATGGAGAAAGCAAACTTGTGTCATAGCCTAGTATCCTCGGTGCCTGAACGACTAGCGTGAGTAATAACATGCAGTAAACATATCAGTGAGTTCAATACTTCCAATTCAGCATTTTCAGTTAGACAGGACCCAGCGGTTTATTTAAAAACAAATATATTCCAGATTAAAAGATCGAAGAAGTATGCGCTTTTACATTACACGAGTTTGTAAGCCCATGTCTTAGTCCTCTATTGCCTAGTGTAAGGGAAAAGGTATAATCTGTCATAGCCAATAATTTTTAATCAATAGAGAATAAAGCAATTATATATATTATTATGATAGGAGACAAGGATTACGAGGCAGAAAAGGTCTTGCTGCAGCTTTGGGTAGGGTATTCTTACTATAATTTAATATTTGCGGCATCCTTATTTTTCCTGTATCATCACCATTGCTTTTGAAAAGCAAGTAACGTAATACATTCACTGGAATTTTCCTACGTTGGCCTTCGAAATAAGACAATCAGTTTTTGAAACCCTATGACGCAAATATGAGCAAGGGGATATACTGTGCGCAAAGCGCCGAGTATTACATGACACATTCAAATCGGAAAAACGTCTGTTTCTAATATATCATTGCCTCATGTCAATCATTTCTCATAACTCTTAGCGTTTATGTTTATATATTATATATATATATATATATAAATATATATATATATATATATATATATATTTATATTTATATATATATTGTTACGGAACAGAGAAAACTGTCCCGCAAAGTTCCAGGTTCAAAACAAAAGAGTTAGGTAAATTACAAGTTAAAGTATAATGCACAAACTAACAACTAAACATTCAGGACTCATAAGGATAATGTAATGGCAAAAAACAGGTTAAATATATGGTTAACTGCAATAGCCTCTATTAACACGAAATTAGCAAGAGTAAATTTATCTAAGTCAGCCCTGATAAAATGAGAAAACCAGATAATGCTCAGTTAATGCAAGATATATTATTACAGATACAAAATATTATAAAAAATGACTGACATAAAAACACATGAATCACAAAAACCTCACTAGGCCTACGAATCAACACCTTATGATATACAGTACAAGGAAAAAATGTAATAACACTTATACTCAAATTACACCGCTGCTAGATGGCTGGAGACTTCCTGAGCACTCACAATAATAACAACTGTACAGGGGAGGACAGAGATGTGAGCAAATTGAGGAGTAGATCTAAGTGGCAATTAATGCAGAGACTGAGCTCATTATATAGGGGCCGGCAGAGCTTGATACAACTTGTAAGAAGGACGCACAAATGAAGTCATAGGGGACAAAGAGTTGACACTCCTGCTCTGAACAACAGAAAGAACGACTTACTCTACTATAAGGGAGGAGGGGGGAGTGATGTAGAACACGCTCGTGATCAAACATGCAGCATACTGTACGTTAGAATTATACAAAGGATGATGAAATCATAGGCTTTGTAACACCTCCCCACAAAGAAAAAAGAAATTTACAAAGGAAATTTCTTATTACTCTAAAACACTCTGTCTAAAGTCTAGATAAGCAATCTGCAATAACATTTTCTTTCCCCTTGACATGTTGTATGTCTAATGAATACTCCTGAAGAAGTAGACTCCATCTTGTCAGTCTCTGATTTTTATCTTTAAACTTACTAAGGAATTTCAGTGGATTATGATCGGTATAAATGGCTATGGGGTTAAAACCAGAACACAAATAAAATGAAAAATGCTGTAAACCCAAAATCAAGGCCAAAAGCTCTTTCTCAATAGTTGAGTAGTTCTTTTGAGGTGGAATGAACTTCTTACTGTAATAAGATACAGGGTGTTCAATACCCTGATCATCCTCTTGCAGCACAACAGCACCAGCTCCTGTATCACTTGCGTCAACAGCCATCTTAAAAGGCTTAGCAAAATTTGGAGTAGCGAGCACTGGCTGACTTAATAGGATAGCTTTAAGTTTGCTGAAAGAGGATTCACAGTCATCGGCCCAGACAAATTTAACTCCCTTTTTCAGTAGATCTGTAAGTGGTGATACAAGAATTGAAAAGTTAAGAACAAATCTCCTGTAATAACGTACCATTCCCAAAAATCTTTGTAGCTCTTTCCTACTTTTAGGTCTGGGAGGATCACTTATAACCTGAACCTTAACTCCTGGTGTTGCAACGTGTCCATCACCAATTACGTACCCAAGGTACTGAACTTTAGCTTAACCAAACTCACACTTTGCTAAATTAGCTACAAGATTAGCCTGAACCAAACGCTCAAGAAATTTACTGACATGGCATAGGTGATCTTTCCAGTTGTCACTGAAGATTAATACATCATCAATATAAACAACACAGCCTGCCAAACCCTCTGTTACAACATTCATGAGCTTCTGAAAAGTGGCTGGTGCATTCTTCATACCATATGGCATTACAGAACATGCAAAAGTCTTTCCTAGTGTTACAAAACATGAGACCTCCCTAGCACGTTCAGTCATAGGTACTTGCCAGTATCCCTTTAACAAATCAAACTTACTTATGTACCTAGCCTTTCTGATCTTGTCTATGCAATCTTCCACGCGAGGGAGAGGGTAAGTGTCTGTTTTGGTTATCTGATTAACACGTCTGTAGTCGATGCAAAGCCGCTGTGACCCACCTGGCTTAGGGACTAGAGTGACAGGAGAACTCCACTCGCTCTGACAGGGCTCAATCATCTTGTGGTCCAACAGGTAGCCAAGCTCCTTCTGGATGAGAGGAACTTTCACTGGGTTCACACAGTAAGGAGGCAGTTTAATTGGCTTTGCGTCTCCAACATCGACATCATGCATCAACACAGTGGTTCTTCCTGGAGTGGCACGGAACACTTGCGGGTACTCCTGCAGTAATGCCGAAAACTCCTGCCTTTCCTCAGGAGCTAGATGAGAAAGCTTAGTCTGGAGATCATTCATGATATCAGGATTCTTCCCCAGACTATCACGCAGGCTCATGCTGCATGGTAGAGCTTCACTTGCAGACTCGGGTGGAACAGCTACAGTGCCGACTGGGTTATTTTCGTCCCACCTGTGATATAACTTTAGCATGTTGATGTGACAAAGTTGCTTGTTCTTTCTACGATCTGGTGTGGCGATGACATAGTTGACATCACTGAGTTTCTTCTCCACGAAATAAGGACCACCAAACTTGGCTTGAAGAGGTTGCCCATGCACTGGTAGTAGAATCAAAACCTGATCTCCTGGCTGAAAGTGGCGTAACCTGGACTTCTTATCATACCAAGTCTTCATCTTCTCCTGAGCAGCTCCTAAATTCTCTCCTGCCAGCTGTAAAGCAGTGGACAGCCGTTCTTTGAACTTCATCACATACTCCAGCAGGTTGACATCATTTTCCTCCGACAGCCAGCATTCCTTGAGTAGCTTAAGGGGTCCTCTTACTTCATGGCGAAACAGTAGTTCAAAAGGTGAGAAGCCCAGTGATTCATTTGGAGATTCTCTTGCAGCAAATACAACAAATGGAAGCCCTTTATCCCAGTCTTTCTGATGTTCCAAACAGTATTTCTTAAGCATCGATTTGAGTGTTTGATGATATCTCTCCAACGCTCCTTGGGTCTGGGAATGGTAAGCTGAAGACGTGATCTGGGTGATGCCCAACTCTTTCAGAGACTGCTTGAAAACATTTGACATGAAATTACTTCCCCGGTCTGACTGTACCTCCTTGGGCAGACCAAACTTTGTGAAGAACCCTAGCATTTCCTTAACCACGTTCTTTGCTGAGATATTTCTAAGTGGAATGGCTTCAGGATAACGAGTAGCCATATCAATCAGGGTCAACACATAAGAAAATCCTGAAGAAGTCTTAGGAAGAGGGCCCACAATATCCACCAACACACGGGTGAATGGCGCCTCAAAAGGAGGAATGGGAACTAGAGGTGCAACCTTTTCGGTCTGATTACACTTCCCCACAACTTGACAGGTGTGACAAGACTTACAATACCAGGAAACATCCCTGAAGATACCTGCCCAGTAGAAGTGTTTCAAAATGCGTGCCACAGTGTTCCTCACTCCAAGGTGTCTTGCCAAACTGGAATCATGAGCCACTCTAATGATATCCTGCCTACAAACACGAGGGATGACAACTTGATGTACAACCTGCCATTCACAGTCGGCTGATGCTGTTGGGGGTCTCCACTTCCTCGTAAGTACTCCTGACTTTATATAATAACAAGTAGAAGCACCAGCTGACTCTTCCTCACTGCAAGCAGAGTTAGCTAGACCTTTCAACTCAGGGTCAGCAACCTGCAACTCAACCAACTCTTGAGACATATTATCAACACTACGGGGTACTGCCTCATCTGGTGAGTGGTCCAGATTAGCAAGAAAAGTGTCAGCTAGGATAACATCATCATCATCATTATCCTCTAAGTCACCAGTAACTTTAGACTTGGCCCTAGTGACAGCACATGCAGAGAACACGTCAGGGACATCACAATCCTGGGCCGCAGTCACTGGCTCACTAGACAACTGAGGAGCTGGACACACTTGACTTCCACCAATATCATTTCCAAGTAAGAAAGTTACACCTGACATTGGGAGTGTCTCAACCAACCCAACCATAACAGAACCATTAACAAAACCAGACTCTAAATTCACTCTGCACAGAGAGACAGAGAAGTAATTATTCTCTACACCTTGTAAGATTACAGTTTCATCAGAGGAATTAACATTATAGCCTAGAACACTGGTCAGCATAAGGGATTGGCAAGCACCTGTATCACGATATATTTTAACTGATTTCCTGTCATTACTGTCCAGAGGACTGACAAAACCATCAGACAGGAAATTAGCACATGAACTCTTGAGAGTGTCACCCACGTTACTGCTCAAAAGAGGAGCTCCATCATGAGAATTTAATTTACCCCTTAAAGCAGGTTCAGTTAACTCGGTTAAAGAATTCTGGGAACCCTCAAGGGTGGACACTAGACCAATTGACTGAATATTTAAAGACTCCCTTTTGTTCACATCACGCTGTCTCCTGAAACATTTCTCCGTAGTATGACCAAGCTTACTACAATAAGTACATTTACTTTTCTGAAACCTAGAGGTGAAGCTGGTATTTACTTCCTGAGAAACATCATCTTTATTCTCTTTCCTGTTACCTGTACTCTGAGTAGAGGCAATGTACTTACTCTCAGCTTTCCTTTTTTCTTTAGAATATCTCTTGTGAGTGAGAACATATTCATCAGCTAAAACTGCAGCATCAGACAAATTATCTATTCTTTTCTCATCAAGATATAGGCTTACATCTTTATTAATACACCTTTTGAAGTCCTCCAGCAAAATCATCTGCTTAAATTTACCAAAATCAGAATCCACATTCTTAGAATTTAACCACTGCTCTAACAGATCTTCTTTGATTTTTGCATACTCAACATGGGATTGCTTATCTTGCTTATAAGTTGTCCTAAATTTTACTCTATAGGCTTCAGGAACAAGCTCATAGGCCTTAAGAATCAAGCTCTTAACTACATCATAATTATCAGATTGATCCTGAGTCAAAGATGCATAAGTTACTTGAGCTTTACCAGTGAGAACAGTTTGAAGGAGTACTGGCCAATACTTTTTGGACCAATTAAAACCTGTAGCTACCCTCTCAAACAACTGAAAATACTTTGTTAAATCAGATTCATTAAACGGAGGGACAAGTTTAACATTTTTAGCCACATCAAAATCATCAGAGCTAGATGATCCAGTTCCACCTTGTTTCATGCGATACTCATGGTCTGCCTGAATCCTAGCAAGTTCAATTTGTGCCTCATGAGAAAGTGCCTGAAACTCAGCCTCCTTAACACGAGCCTCCTGCAGGGCTAGCTGTAACTTAGCTAATTCAATCTGCGTTTGCTCATTTGGAGGAGTTACATTAAACAAGCTTTCATTAATCATGTCAACAATTTGATCTTTAGAATGATGAGAGCGAACAACAATTCCCAATTGTTGAGCAACAAGCTTAAGTTCATTCTTTGTTCTGTTTTCTACATCACACACTGTTTGCACATTTGACAAAAAATCTTTGGCTTCATCAAGCGTAGTAATAGTAGACATCATGAATAAATCACAGTCACAAAATATCAAGCAATATCCTTATGATAATATCCTGAATATCCTGATAAGAGGTCGCCAAATTTATGTTACGAAACAGAGAAACTGTCCCGCAAAGTTCCAGGTTCAAAACAAAAGAGTTAGGTAAATTACAATTTAAAGTTTAATGCACAAACTAACAACTAAACATTCAGGACTCATAAGGATAATGTAATGGCAAAAAACAGGTTAAATATATGGTTAACTGCAATAGCCTCTATTAACACGAAATTAGCAAGAGTAAATTTATCTAAGTCAGCCCTGATAAAATGAGAAAACCAGATAATACTCAGTTAATGCAAGATATATTATTACAGATACAAAATATTATAAAAAATGACTGACAAAAACACACGAATCACAAAAACCTCACTAGGCCTACGAATCAACACCTTATGTTATACAGTACAAGGAAAAAATGTAATAACACTTATATTCAAATTACACAGCTGCTAGATGGCTGGAGACTTCCTGAGCACTCACAATAATAACAACTGTACAGGGGAGGACAGAGATGTGAGCAAAATGAGGAGTAGATATAAGTGGCAATTAATGCAGAGACTGAGCTCATTATATAGGGGCCGACAGAGCTTGATACAACTTGTAAGAAGGACGCGCAAATGAAGTCATAGGGGACAAAGAGTTGACACTCCTGCTCTGAACAACAGAAAGAACGACTTACTCTACTATAAGGGAGGAGGGGGGAGTGAGGGAGAACAGGCTCGATATCAAACATGCAGCATACTGTACGTTAGAATTATACAAAGGATGAATATATATATATATATATATATATATATATATATATATATATATATATATATATATATATACTGTTTTTTCTTCTTTTCGATATGACAATGAAGTATAGAATTACTGTATTTACCTCGCAATCACTACGTTTTCACGACACGCATGACAGTGCAGGGTCTGAAGCAATCTGAAACTCTGCCATCACTTCTTGGGACGACTGTACTTCAGTAATACTGTAATGCATGTAATTTTCTCCTATGTAGTCTCCTCTTATTCCAAATGCTGACTTCTTTCTGTGCTTTTTACATCTTATATTCCACATTTTTTAAATCCCTGCGTCTTAACAATCAGTTCAGAATAATATTTTGTGTTTAGTGTTGACTTTAATGCAACTGCTGCCATCACCAACAACAATTCATAGAATAACACATGAATCGCAACCATCTCTCTCTCTCTCTCTCTCTCTCTCTCTCTCACACACACACACACACACACACACACACACACGCACACACAAATCCACAGCCACAGTCACCAGCCACATTACATTTTTCATCATCTGCTTAGGCTTCCATTAGCAGTGTTCTGGCGGTGTGCATTTTTCCACTAAAAGTTTTGCACTCGGGTCGGATATCAAAAGTTTTGCAGAAATCGGTGGAAAAACTATTAGAGATAGATGTCTGGTGTGCTTTGTGTGTGTGTGTGTGTGTGTGTGTGTGTGTGTGTGTGTGTGTGTGTGTGTGTGTGTGTGTGTGTGTTTCGAGGTGTTAGACTCTTCAGTACTGTGACGTCTTTTCATATTAAGGTTCTTTTTATATAATGATGATGATGATAAAGAGAATGATTTGTGATAGTGATGCTGGTGTTGGTGTTGATAATGCTGAAGATAACAATGAATGCAACGATGAAGATGAAAATGATGATAATAATAATGATGATCTTGCAGAATTTAAGATGGATTATTTAAGACTGGAGCTTAATTTATTTCTCCCCCAACTCTTCCAAATGGCCAGTTGAATATATATTGTTGTACACGAGGAAGATGTGGAGTGGGTAATCTCTCTCTCTCTCTCTCTCTCTCTCTCTCTCTCTCTCTCTCTTCATTATTTTTTCTGCAATCCTTCCTTTCCCTTGTTCTCTTTCTCTTTTTTCTTTACCTCTTCCCCTTAGATCGTATCCTTTTTCTTCATCATTCTTTTTTTGTCTTTTTCTGTCTCTTTGTCTCTCTGTTTATCTGTCTTGCTATTTGTCTGCCTATCTGTCTATCTGTCTGTCTGTCTACCTATCTATCTATTTATCTGTCTCAGTCTATTTATCTCCAGACGATTTTATTCGGCTAAGGCTTAGGTAAGATGATGATGTGTGTGTATGTGTGTGTGTGTGTTTCTCTCTCTCTTTCCTTCAGTCTGTATGTGTGTGTGTGTGTGTGTGTGTGTGTGTGTGTGTGTGTGTGTGTGTGTGTGTGTGTGTGTGTGTGTCTCTCTCTCTCTCTCTCTCTCTCTCTCTCTCTCTCTCTCTCTCTTACCTAATATAAACTTTTTTCTCTCAGCCAAGCCTCCCTCAAGTTGCCAAAAGTCTGGGAACGACCTGTTGAGAATTTCTGTGTTTGGGGGTGGGAAAAAGGTAAAGAATTTTTTTTTTCTCGTGATGGAACACACACACACACACACACACACACACACACACACACACACACACACACACACACACACACACACCTCTATATAAACGTGTATAATATGTACTCAAAAGGATAGCCCCGTGCAACCAGACATGGCCTGAACTTTGACAACACACACACACACACACACACACACACACACACACACACACACACACACACCTTTCGCGGCAACGCAAAGTTTATTCACGAATTTTTAGCTGGAAGTTTGGCTCAAAATTCCCGTGAAACTCTGGCTATTCACAGACATTTCCTTTTGATGTTTTGTGTGTCAGTGCTTCCCCCTTCTCCCCCCACCACCTCGCTCCTCACCCCTCCTTCTCCTCTACTCCTCTCCCCCCTCCCCCATCCTTTTATATGTCCCCCATACCCTCCCCTCTACTCGGCTTCTTTTCCATCCCCAACAATTACTCTCATCACTTCTCCCTCCTTTCCTCCTTCTCCCTCCTCCCTCCCCCTCCTCCCTCTTCCTCCTCCCTTCCCCATCCCTTTCCCTATTCATCTCTTTTTCCCACTCTCCCGCTCCCTTCACTCACCCCCATCCCCCTCCCCGACCCCTCCTTGACCCATTTCTCCCCTTTCCCTCACTCCTCCCTCCTTCCCTCCCCACTCGTCCCTCTCCCTCCTCCCCCTCCCCGTCTCCTCCTCCTCCCATAAGCCTCTCTTCGCCACTTAAGTTCGGATAATCATATTTGGTATAGAGGTACCAGTCTGCCTAATTTCATATCTAATCTGGCTTCATCTAACCTAACTTTTCATTGCATACGATCTATCTGTCTGTCTATCTATCTGTCTATCTCCGTCTACCTATTTACCTGTCTATCTATCTATCTATCTATCTATCTCCGTCTATCTATTTACCTGTCTATCTATCTATCTATCTCTCTATCCACTACATATTCTAACACTCCATACAATCAGTAACTATCTGTCTGTTTATCTATTTATCTACTACTAATTCTAATCAAGTTCTGAATACTATCTGTATCTATCTATCTATCTGTCTGTCTGTCTGTCTGTCTGTCTGTCTTTCTGTCTATCTCTGTCTGTGTCTGTCTATCTGTCAATCTATTTGTCTGTCTGTCTATCTTTCTATCTATGTAGGCCTGTCTATCTACCTTTTTATCTACTTATCTGTCTATCTGTATGGATACTGAATTATACTGAAGATGATAAATCGCCAAGGGACAGGTGCCAATAACTCTCCCAAGGCTTTTCTCCATAATGAAAGTGAATTGTCTGAGAACAGAAATAAATTAAGAGAGAAATGAAAGAAACTGACAAAGAAGCGAAATAAATTGGGAAAGAAACGAAATTAATTGAGAGTGAAACGAGATAAATTGAGAGAAGTGAAATAAATGAAATGATAAACGAATAAATTGAGAGAAGTGAACTAAAATGAGGGAGAAGCGACCTATATTGAGAGAAGCGAAATATATTGAGAGGACCAAAACAAACTAAGGGGCCCTCAGTGGAGCGCATCTCTCCGACAAGGACAACGTAAATTCCAAACCACTCATCATAATGGGTTAGGTTTTCCCATCACTGATCAGGGTTTCGCCGAAAGTAATTTCTGGATCGGTCCCAAAAATCAACTGTTCCCTGGGACATGGGTTGTCTACCCACCAAATTTGCTCCAAATCTCTCTTTTAGTTTTTGAGTAATCCTGCTAACAGGCAAACAAACAAACAAATAAACAGAGGTGAAAACATACTCTCCTCGTCGGAAAGAATAAAAGGATAAAGGAAACAAATTTATAAGGAAGCAAAATAAACTGAAAGGCGAAATGAACTGACTGGTCGGTAGAGCAAATGAGGAGGGAATACCGTAAAGTTTAGCGTGTCACCAGCTGGCCTAGGAAGCAGAATAAATAAACAAATGTGTGTGTGTGGAGTGGGTAATCTCTCTCTCTCTCTCTCTCTCTCTCTCTCTCTCTCTCTCTCTCTCTCAGGCTCCTATGACCCACTCAGCTGAATAAAATTGTCTGGTGTTACATAGATTATACAGACCTAGAGGTGTCCTGGCTGTGAGGGGGGTCATGTATGCTGCAAAACATTGGGTTGTTAAATTGCTTAGAATGGCGTATCTATCTGTCTATCTACTGTATATCTACCGGTGTATCTATCTGTTCATCTGGGACTAGAGAGAGAGAGAGAGAGAGAGAGAAAGAGAGGACCGAAGACAAAGAAAGTGAGAAATGAAGAAAGTTAAGAGGAAGGAAAGAGGGGGAGCGAGCGAGCGAGCGAGAGAGAGAGAGAGAGAGAGAGAGAGAGAGAGAGGACCGAAAACAAAGAGAGAAATGAAAAAAGTTAAGAGGAAGGGAAGAGGGAGAGAGAGAGAGACAGACAGACAGACAGACAGACAGACAGACATTCACCAGTCAAGTACCCTGCACCAGTTCAAGCTTCACATCAACCAATGGATTCAAAAGCAAGCAATATAATATATCTGTGTATATATAGATAGCAATATCTATGTATACCTTAGCTATTCCTAATATATACAGCACTGATAATAGTAAACTCAAATACACAATTATTATCCAAATTATCTAAATACTGTAATATTAAACTAATCACTAATTATAAATCAAATATATACTTTCATGATATCATTAGCTAAAGATAACTCTCAGTATCATTACTGAAGTTGTTAGCACCGTTGTCTACAACCCATGTACAAAAATCTGAATAAAGTTAAAAGAGAGAGAGAGAGAGAGAGAGAGAGAGAGAAAATGAATCAATGAAGGAAGGAAGGAAGGATAGAAGGAAGGAAGGAGAAAGAGAAGGAGAGGGAGGTGAGTAATTGGAGAGACTAATGAGATGCCAGTTTAAGTGAATGTGATCGTTTGAGGTGGAGGGAAGGAAGAGGAGAGGAAAGAAGGAGGGAGGGAAATGGGGAACAATAGATAGAGAAATAGGAAGAGAGAGGGAGGCAAAGGGAGAGAGGAAAGAAAGGAAAGAATGAAGGAAGGAAAGAGAAAATGAGTCAAAAGTGAAGGAAGGAAAGAAAGAGAGAGACAATAAGGGAGAAAGACGAAAAGAAAGAAGGAAAAAGAGAAAATGAGAGAAGAAATAGAGAAAGGAAGGAAGGAATGAGGGAAGGAAGGAGGAAGGAGGTAAGGAAAAAGGGGGAGAGAGACGGGAAGACATACAGAAAGAAATCTAACACGAAGAGAAGATTATGACGAGTGTAAGAAAAAAACAGCTGACGACAACTTGACCGTGGTGTTAGTTCTGGCTCAAAGAAAAAAATGTAATAATAATAATAATAATAATAATAGATAAAATAACGGCAACAACAACAACAACAACAGTAATAATAATATAATAAAAATGGCTCGCTTGGTAGGCTGCTGTACTCACGCAGTTGCAAGCGCTGGTTCGAATCCTCGCAATATTTAATTCCCCCCTGGGGGTAGGGGGGTTTTCAAGAATACTCCCCCAGTATCCCTGCTTGTCGTAAAAGGCGACTAAAAGGGTTGGCGGAGGGTTAGTGCCCCTCCCCGGAAAACAACTAACTAAAAAAACAAACAAGAAGCCTCGGACAACGATGACGACCCAGGACCGGACAAAGGACTTGATAATGAGTACATGGAATGTAAGAGGAGCGAATGATGAGGTGAAAGAGAGAGAGATTGTCCAGGTGCTTGAGGGTGCGAAAGTGGATGTATGTGGAATAACTGAAACAAAATGGAGAGGAGAAAGTGTGAGAGAATGGGAGTATGGATGGGGTATATGTGCAGGTGTAGGTGAGAATGACAGGGCAAAGGAAGGAGTATGTATAGTTGTGAGTAAAAGATGGAAGAAGAGCATAAGACAGTATGGATCAGTTGGGTCAAGGATTGTGTGGGTAAAGTTGAAAGTTGGAATACAAATGTGGGCGATTGTGTGTGTGTATGCACCAACGCAAGATCGTGCTAGAAGAGTGAGAGAAGAGTTCTGGACAAATGTGGAAGTGTGCATGGAAAAGTTTGGAAGGAATGAGAGAGTGTTTTTGATTGGTGATATGAATGGTAAAGTTGGGAATGTGAGTGGGGTGTGCTTGCTGAGACAGATGAGAATGGCAGTGCGTTAGTGGACATTTGTGCTGGGAGGGGGTTGGTGATAGCCAATACCCTCTTCAGGCATAAAATGATCCACAGGTATACATGGCGAGTGATGAGAAGGGTGGGTGGTGAACTGAATGAAAGGAAGGCAATGATTGATTATGTGTGTGTGGATGAAAGGATGCGAAGATGTGTAAAGGATGCAAGAGTGTATAGAGGTTGGGGGAGTGGACTTTCTGACCACTACTTGGTGGTGGCCAGAATTAGAATGCAAGTAAGATGGAGGAATAGAAGAAGGGAAAGACGAGAGGAAGGAGTAGTTGCAAGGAGAGTGGAAAGGTTACAAGAGGATGAGAAAAAGGCAGAATATAAGAGAGAAGTGGAGGAACGATTGGCCAAATATGAATTGGAGCAGATGGGAGACGTGGAAGGTGTGTGTAAGATATTTACAGAAGAAATATGTGCAACATGTGATGTGGTGTGTGGAAGGAAGAGAAGACGGTTGGGGGTGCAAGGAACAGCATGGTGGACTGAAGAGGTGAAGCAGGCTGTGGCACAAAAGAAGAAAGCATACAATGAATGGATGAGAAATAGGGGCGTGGAAGAAGTTGAGAGGCGGAAGAGAGAGTTATATGTGGAAAGAAAGAGAGAGGTGAAAAGATTAGTAAGAGAGAGTAAGAAGAGAGTGGATGAGGAATTTGGAAGGAATTTGAGTGTAAAGTGGAGGGACTGTAAGAAAATGTTCTGGAGAGAAGTGAAAAGAGTAAGACAGGGTGGAAGTGAAGTTAGCAGGGGAGTGAAAGATAAAAATGGTAGATTACTTGTGGAGAAGGGAGAAAAAGTGAGCAGATGGAGAGAACACTTTAAGGAATTGTTGAACGTAGAGGATGGAAGTAATGCAAGTATAAGTGGCTGGGGAATGGCTGGGAGAAGGAGGGAGATGAGAAGACAGGAAGAAATCAGTAGGATAGAAGTTGTGGAAGCAATGAAGAAAGTTAAATCGGGGAAAGCCCCAGGAATTGATGGAGTGTGTGGTGAAATGCTGAAGCATGGGGGAGAGATAGTAGTAGAATAGATGTGGAAGATGTGCAGATTGGCCTTGGAGGAAGGTAGAGTCCCGGAGGATTGGAAGTCAGGTATAATTATTCCCTTGTTCAAAGGAAAAGGGGAAAAAGAAGTGTGTGGTAATCATAGGGGCATTTGTCTTCTTAGTATAATAGGAAAAGTGTATGGTAGGATACTTATAGACAGAGTTAGAGAAAGAACAGAGAAATTAGTTGGAGAAGAACAGAGAGGCTTTAGGAAGGGAAGAGGTTGTGTAGATCAGATATTCGTTCTTAGATCTTTAGTGGAAAAGTGTCTAGAGAAGGGAAAGAAGTTGTATGCGGCTTTCATGGATTTGGAGAAAGCATATGACAGGGTGGATAGACAAGGATTGTGGAAAGTGTTAAGAATATATGGAGTAGATGGGAAGTTGTTGAATGCTGTGAAGAGTATGTACGATGATGCGAAGGCTGCAGTGCGTGTGGATGGTGAACTAAGTGAATTTTTCTCTTTGAAAGTTGGGTTGAAACAGGGATGTGTCATGTCTCCATGGTTGTTCAATCTGTACATGGATGGGGTAATAAAAGAGGTACAAGGTAGGGTAGTGGATGTTGGAGTGGCCCTGGTGAGAGAGGACAGTGTTTGGAAACTCCCTGTACTGTTGTTTGCAAATGATACTGTGTTGTTGAGTGAAGACGAAGGGGAGCTGCAGGGCTTGGTGGATGAGTTTGAGAGAGTGTGTAAGAAACGGAATCTAAAGGTGAATGTAGGGAAGAGTAAAGTGATGGTCTTTGAGAGAGGTGAAGTTAGTGAATGTACAGCGAGGTTGGATGGTGAGGAATTGGAAAATGTGAGTACGTTTAAGTACTTGGGTAGTGTGATGAGTAAGGATGGAGGTTTGGAGGGTGAAGTGCTTGAAAGGGTACAGCAGGGAAGAAAGGTTGCTGGTTCTTTGAAAGCAGTGATAAGAAACAGGGAAGTGAGCATGGAAGTGAAAAAGTTACTACATGACAGTATTGTGATACCAACTCTAACGTACGGAAGTGAAGCTTGGACATTGTTGGAAGGACACAAGTCAAGAGTGAGAGCAGTGGAGATGAGTTATTTTAGAGGAGCCTGTGGAGTCACGTGAAGAGACAGGCTGACGAATGAGGATATAAAGGAGCGTTGTGGTGTGGATGTGGATGTGATAGGAAGCGTTATGAGGAACACACTGAGGTGGTTTGGCCATGTGGAGAGGATGGAGGGTGAAAGATTGACAAAGAGAGTGTATGTGAGTGAGGTGGAGGGGGGAAGAGGGAGGGGGAGGCCGAGGATGAGATGGAGGGATGGGGTGGAGAGGTATATGAGAGAGGAGGGTGTGAGTTGGGAGCAGGGCAGTGAAATGGCGGGGGACAGGGCGACTTGGAGGCGATTTGTTTGTGGCCACCCCAAACGGGATTGAGGCGTCTGGCAATAGATAGATAGATAGAACAATAAGAACGGTAATAATAATAATAATAATAATAATAACAACAACAACAACAACAAGAGTAATAATAATAATAAATAATACTAATAATAGTAATAATAATTATAATTATAATAATAATAGTATTAAAAACGCCAAACGTGAACAAGCTAGTGTGGTGTGTGATGGATTTTGCTACTTGTCTCTGCTCAAAGAGAGAGAGAGAGAGAGAGAGAGAGAGAGAGATTTTTTTCTTCTGTGTTCTTTTCGTGTTTCTCAACCTCTCTCTCTCT
Source organism: Coenobita brevimanus (assembly GCF_032717465.1). Lineage (NCBI taxonomy): Eukaryota > Metazoa > Arthropoda > Malacostraca > Decapoda > Coenobitidae > Coenobita > Coenobita brevimanus. The sequence continues at coordinate 36,460,205 of NC_137057.1, forward strand.
CTCTCTCTCTCTCTCTCTCTCTCTCTCTCTCTCTCCTTACTACCTTCTCATTCACATTATCTCTCTGTCATATCTCTATCTATTCTATCTATTGCCAGATGCCTCAATCTCGTTTGGGGTGGTCACAAACAAATCGCCTCCAAGTCGCCCTGTCCCCCGCCATTTCACTGCCCTGCTCCTAACTCACACCCCCCTCTCTCATATACCTCTCCACCCCATTCCTCCATCTCATCCTCGGCCTGCCCCTCCCTCTTCGCCCCTCCACCTCACTCACATACACTCTCTTCGTCAGCCTTTCACCCTCCATCCTCTCCACATGCCCAAACCACCTCAGTGTGTTCCTCATAACGCTTCCTATCACATCCACATCAACACCACAACGCTCCTTTATATCCTCATTCGTCAGCCAGTCTCTCCATGTGACTCCACAGGCTCCTCTTAAATAACTCATTTCCACTGCTCTCACTTTCATATATTCTCCAACTTGACCTTCCTGTATTAGTTCTGATCACTCTTCCTTCCATTAAGCTCACTCTCGTCAACTCCACATTGCTCCTACTCCACCTCCTCTTCTCCACCCCATCACTGCACTCCCACACACTTCCTCCACCCTATGCCTCCACCTCCTCTTGAACCCACCTCTCCTTCTTCCTCCCCTGCACTATCCCTCCACCCCCTCTTAAATCCACCTCCCTTTTTCCTCCTCCAACCTATCCCTCCACCTCCATCTAAATCCACCTCTCCCTCCACCTCCACACAATCCACTCTCATCCAACTATTAAAACACTTTCCGTATTTTTGCAAGGCAAGCTTG
>NC_137057.1:36463518-36471018 GCF_032717465.1 Coenobita brevimanus
CACACACACACACACACACACACACACACACACACACACACACACACACACACACACACACACAGTATTCAACAAGAAACTTTTGCAATAATGAAGGCACAGTGAACTTCGATCATCTACGTGTTCACACTATTATCAACACAGTGGCACTGAAGATCACATTGCTAGCACTCACCAAAGATGGAGCATGTAATCAATAACGGTGTAATGAAGTTAGTCATCTACAGTAAGTGTTCCAGTGTCAGGATAAACACTAGCCGCCATATTAATAAAGGGTGGGGGTTTAGACTTCTCTTTTAAATGATGTCAAGACAGGAAGATTGGATTATGAGACATGTTCTATAATGCACGAAGGAAGGACTATCATGTTTTTTAGCAATGAGGTCTTCAGTTTTGGCATCTTAATTTTAATTTTTTTTTTTTGTAACTCAACAACAAAAAGTCATTGTAGTGAGATTCAACAAGGAGAGTGTTTAAATTTGAATGATGATATAATATTCAACTATATTCAATTATCAGTTCCTTTACATGTCTGAAAACAGTCTCAAAACTTTCTGAAATCTGTCTCAAAAACTTTGTATCTTGATAAATTTATCCACTAAAATTCAAGATGAGTTTGAGTGGTTTTAATCTTGTTTCATGTGTTTTGAATCCAAGACGTGCATATAACTGATTATAACTGTACATCAAAGAAATTGTGTCTTATGGTCAACGAAAAATAAAGAAAAACACTCATAACACCATTACATCAAGTAGATCCATTAAAAATAACAGGACTCAGTAAACTAGGAGTCGAGTATCATTCATAGATCATTACTAATATAAACGAAGCGCGAGGTAGGCTGCAAAAATATGCTAACAATTTTCAAAATGAGAATGTGCATGACAAGGAGAAAAACTGGTAGCAACAGCAGTTAGTAAACTCTGAAGCGACTATTTCTTATCACTTTTTACCTGCAAAAGCTAAGCACTGAGTAAGAAAGTATAGTAACAATAATAACATAAGGTGGTGCCAAGGCACAACAAACCCGTCTCAGGCAGTCGTTTTAGTGCTGACGTATAACCACAACAGGGTATCTAGTCAAAGATGTCTCATATCAAATTTGGAGTAAATTAGGTGAAAATTTACGATTTTATGCCCACTTGAAATTTTAGGCCCGACCCACCTGATGCTGACCCCCCCTCCCACTATACTTTTTTTTTTTTTTTTTTTTTTTTTTGGCGAAGGTGCACTCGACAGGTTGTTGATGATTGGCTGAATGCAACATATCAGAATAACATTTACTATCCTAAATTTCCCCCTCAGATATATGTTGTCAATTAGTAATGCTAACGAGTAAATAGTTTATGAAGTAATGTTGCATTCAGCCAGTCATCACCAATCTGTCCAGTGTATCATCGCCTCGAAAAAAAAAAAAAAAAATGAGTCCTGGGGGGTGACCTCCCTGCTTTAATGCGGCATGTTATAAGGTGCAGATTTGAAAGATGCACCTTTAGGTTTTAGTTTCATGTCGATATGACGAATTTGAAAGGAGTTATGGCGAGAAAACGATTTTTTATTTATTTATTTATTTTTTTACATTATATTGGCCTACAGCCTGGGCCTTGGCCCAATTTGGCCCCAAACTTAATTAGGTGATCAGAAGGCCATAGCCCATCATCCCTGTAATTTTAGTCAAAATCACACCAGCAGGTTTTGCATAAAGTTGTTAACAGACAGACAGACAGACAAACAGACAAACCTTGTGAAAGCAATACCTGTCCCCGAGCCTCTCCGGGGCGGGGACGAGTAATCAACAATACTATCTTCAGGAAGATACAGTAAGTGGATAGATTGGTACCGGTAGCATTAACACACACACACACACACACACACACACACACACACACACACACACACACACACACACACACACACACACACACACACAATAAGAAAATATCTCAGCAACACCTTTTCCTAGCAATGGGGCACAATGAACGTCAACTAACTACTATGTGTTCCTGTTACGATATCGACATTAACGATAGCTTGACACAATAACTGCCAGGTAAATGAAAAATGAGTTCCAAGAGGATGGTTATGCCTTCAGTTTTCTTTGCATTTTTTTATTCATATAATCCAACAGGTGTATTAATGACATTTTACCAATTTTTTTGTATTTTGTTGCCATTTTCCTATTCGTTTTGGGAAGATAGTAATTATGACATATTTCCATTGTCCAGATCTACTTTTCACTCATAAGGAAAGAGGACTGCAATTATCCTACTTTCTTTCTCTTTTTCATTGGTTTTGGACGAACGAGGGCGATTATGGCTCGCATATAAATATTCTGCAGCACTTTTTATCCAGTCCAATTATCCAGAAGGTCTGCAGTTATTTGAATTCCTATTTTGTGTCCTCTTTTTTCCATGGTTTCTATTATCTCAGACCAACATAGAAAGATAGATAAGGTACGTTAGGTTAGATCAGGTTAGGATGAGTTGGGACGTGTTTAGATTTTCCTAGACTGGTTTAGATTAAGATGAACTGAAGTTAGGATAAGATTGGGTTGGATTAGATAAGTTTTGGTTACATTTGGTTAGATGGGGTAAGGTTAGGTTAGATCTGGCTGGATTAGAATCATTTAGGATGGGTTGGGTTAGGTGAGGGTAGATTAGGATAAGCTTAGGATAGATTAGAATATGTTAGCTTAGGTTGAGTTAGGTTAAATGAGGTGAGGGTATGGACGGGTAGGTTAGGTTAAGCTAATTTAGACTGGTTTAGGTAGCTTGCATTAGGGTAGGGTAGGGGTAAGGTTTGGTTAGGTTAGGTTAGATTAAGTTGGGATAAGTCGGTTGAGATTAGCTTAAGTTAGGGCAGAATTCCTAAAGTTTAGTTAGCTTAAAATGAAATGGAAGTTAGATTAGGTTAGCTTATGGTTGGATTGGGTGAAGTCATGTTGGATTATGTTGAATGAGGTTAGGTTAGGCTTAGGATAACTGAGGTTAGTTAGGGCAGCGTTAGGAGGGTTAGATTTGATATAAGTTAGGTTAAGTTAGTTTGGCGTAGTAAAATCTAGTGCACTGTCAGGTCCCGTCCTTCTCTGTCTCAGGAAATTCACTTACATTATTCTTAATTCTCTGGCCGGCTTGCCAGGGAAATGGGGCACTGGATGACGTCAAGGTTCCTACACACACACACACACACACACACACACACACACACACACACACACACACACACACACACACACACACACAGATTGAAACGACATGAGGGAATATGTTAAAGGTTCGAAACATGGGAGAAAAAATGTAGTGAGAGAAAGAGAGAGAGAGAGAGAGAGAGAGAGAGAGAGAGAGAGAGAGAGAGCGAAGAGGGAAATGGAAAAATGAAAATATAGGTCAGATAGATGGACAGATAAATAGATAGGTAGTTAGGTAGGTAGAGAGATAGGCAGATAGACAGAAAGGCAGGCAGGTAGGTAGGTAGACAGGCAGGTAGATGAGTAGAGACAGAGAGACATGCTAGTAGAGGATTGCCAGCTAATTTTTGCACATGCCTGTACGTTAGAAAAACTCTATAAATATTCCACCTACAGCGTGAGTCAAAAGGAGGGTGGAATGACGCTGCCTGGCCCCTTCAATCACTTCAAACGTCACAATTGCACTGTTTGGAGGTGCGTTTGGCCTTGTTAGAGCGACCTGGGGTGTAAATAAGAGTGTAAATTGTGTAAAATATGTAGTGTAAACAGTGTAGTGTAGTGTAAATAGTGCAGTGTGTAAACAGTGTAAATAGAGACGCTGTCGTAATGAATGATTTATTTAATAATGACACAATTTTTCTCAGCAGAATTCAATAAGGATCAGTTTTTTATAGTAGACCTTCAATTTGTGTATTTCTTTTCTGTCTCTGTCTGTCTGCCTCTGTCTCTGTTACTCTCTTTCTCACTGAATATCTTGCTAACAGGTTATGTGTCTATCTACCTGTCTTTCTATTTATTTCTTTGTCTTTCTATCGGCTTATTTTTCTCTGTCTGTCTGTGCACCTGTCTCTCTCTGTGCCTGCCCCTGCCTTTGTATTTCTCTGTTTCTATGTACCTATATTTTCATCTTTTTGTCTGTCTATCTGTCTATTCGTCTTTCTACCTATTTATGTTTGTCTCTCTGTATGTCTGTGAATCTGCAAATTTCTGTCATTATCCTTGTCTCTGTCTCTGTGTCCGTCAGTCCGTATCATGCCGTCTACGAGAATTATTTTTGTGTCTGTCAACCTCTATCTATTTATCTATGTATTTATCTGTTTTCCCATCCATCCATCCATCCTTCCACACAGACAAACGATGGTTCCTACGCATAGCCAGGGTATGTGGATGCTGGCCACTACGAGAGAACCCTGACGCATATAACGCCATATCAACGCACTCCATGCAGACCACGGGCGTTGAGGCCTTGAAGAAGTGGGCGTGGGAGGAGGAGGCGGAAACAAAGAGGAAAGGAAGAGGAGGGAGAAGAGGGAGAAAAGGAAGGGAAATGTTACCCCCGTGGCAGGAGTTAACATGGAAGTCCTACCCACCATACCTGACCCTCCTTGCCACGAGCTGGTTTGCGTTTGTCTGTGTGTATCATTTTGTCAGTACAATAATACTGATGTCGGATTCGAGGTAAGGGATTGTACGTAGATTATAGAGCATTAAACGTTTACCTGAACAATGATATATGGGAAGTGGCCACCCTTGAGCAATATCTGCGGACACTTTCGGAGTTAGAGGCCATATTAATAGAATGTCAATATGATACAGTATATTTTGTGGGAGAGTTCATTGCCGATCCTTATTCGGGACGAGCCTGGCGTACTTTAAAAAACTTGATGCAAGCACATGTTCTAACATGCTTTGATGTTAAGATGCCAAATAATGATACAGTTACATTTGTTGGTCATGGTAACTGTGTGTAGATGGCTGGACCATGTTACTGGAAGACAGCATGACAAGATTAATGTGGAAAATATACAAGTGCTCGAACACATTACTGGCTCAGACCATTTACCACTATGTTTTGACCTAGTATGCTATAATATAAAACATCCAACAGTCACTGCAGAAAGTAGCTGGTCAGAGGAAAAGGAACATAACAGCTCAAAGTTTATTGCATGGGATAAATTAAATTAATATGAACTGCAAAGTATATCTCTTCGGGTAGATGAGAAATTACGTTTTTTTTTTTTTTTGTAATAATGCAGTGTACCAATGCAGGAATATTGGATGTAGAAACAAAGATCATGTTCGTGCTATTGATAACCTATACGAATTGATATGCACCACCATTTCGGTTGTGACAAAAATAACAAGCAAGAAAGTTAAATTAAACAAATATAAAATTATTCCTGGGTGGAATCGTCGGGTAAAGCATTTGCTCAATGTGACCAAAGAGCGTTTCCTACGTTGGGTTGCATTAGGTAAAGTACATGGTACAGATGAACATAATGATATGGTACAGTCGCAAAGGAAATTTAAGAATGTTTTGAAAGCTTGCAGGTTGGACGAACACACAGAGATATGTAAATTAAAGAGAAATTTAAAAATCGTGATATAAGACAGCTTTGGTCAGAAGTGACGCGTGGTAAAGATAAAAGCAAAGGAGTTACTATAATTGATGGAAAAGACAACACTTATGATATACTTGAATTGTTTACAACTAAGTATTTACTGTCTCAGCCAGAGCAAGATAATGAGAGGAGGTTCGAATTTATGAACTGCTTCAGAGATGCTTGGCGTGGTGGTGCAAGTCAGGATGTATACAACAGTCCCCTGTGATTCTGAGGAAAATGATTGCGCGGCTCAATCATGGGGTGAGTCATGGCGGTATTCATTGTCTTTCTGAAAAATGCATCCAAGGTTTTTCTACAAAACTTGTCTCATTTATTTAACAGATACTTATCACATTGCTATATACCACCTGATTTACTGAAAGGTACATTATACCTATATTAAACGCAGCAATAAAAGTACGAACGACTCTAGAAATTACAGGTCGATTATGCAATCATCATGTTTATTAAAGCTGTTAGAGATCCTTCTTTTGGATATATTAGAAGAAAAATAAAGCTAAATGAAAGACAGTTTGGTTTTCGAAAAGACATATCCACAACTGATGCATGTTTCATAGTGAAGGAAATTATTCATACATATACAGCTACCAGAAGTAAAGGTATTTTAACATTTGTTGACCTATCTAAAGCATTCGATCGAGTCAACCATTTTATCCTAGGAAAAAAACTTATATATAGATCAGAAAATCCCGTTAGATCTTATTTTTCTCATAATGCATTATCTTCGCAATCAGATGACAAACATCAAGTGGCAGGGAGGTCAGGGCAAGTACGTTTGTGTGGAACACGGTGTAAGACAGGGAGGTGTCCTGTCTCCGTTTTTGTTTAAGCTATACATTGATTCTGTCTTATCCGACATTAGTAGCATGAATTACGGCTGCTATTTAGGTATAAATAAAGTAAATATTTTAGCATAAGCTGATGACGTAGTGCTTCTTTCGAAATTAGTTGCAAACATGAACAAATTATTTGCAAGGTTTTGATATGGTATAGATACACTAAAGCTGAAAATTAATAAGGATAAAACAAAGTGCATGTTTTTTAGCGAAAAGGCCTTACCCGCACTGTATTCAGTTAGGTGATGACAACCTAGAGAGTGTTAAAACGTAAGATTATTTAAGTCACTGTCTTGCCACTGATCTGAGATGAAAAAGATATTGAAAAGTGATTAAATAGTTTTTATGCCAGTTTTAACAGTATTTTGAGAAATATATCATTATTAGATGTGAATACTTTTTTTAACTCTTACTGGAAGCCCGAATATGGTCTATGTTTGTGGAATCCAAAAAATACTATTTAGTCACTAATAAAATACTTGTAACAAGAGATACTAAAAACTAAAAGCTAGGAGAGTAGTGTACCAGCACTGCGTACCTCTCGTTGGCTCTGGCTGAGAGGAAGAGGGACACATGATGGCAGGGGATATAGGACCGCCTGGCCGGGGCCCCTATAGCGCTCTGCGCGCCTCCCCGTTGTCCCTTCATGGGGTGGGTGTTGCGCCACCCCTTCCGTGGCACCCCATGTTAGAGGCTCTGATGACGGTGGCAATAGTAGTAATAGTAGTAGTAGTAGTTCTAGTAGTACGGGAGCAGGAGTCGTAGTACTGGCAGCAAAAACAAGAGAAGCAGTAGTAGTAGGCTAGTATTAGTAGTAGTGGTTGTAGTAATAGTAGTAGTTGTTGTGATAGTAGTAATTGCAGTAGTAGTAATAGTAGTAGTAGTGGTGGTGGTAGTAGTTGTAATAGTAACAACAACATAGAAGTAGCAGTAGTAGCAACAACAGGAGAAGTAGTTGTACTAGTAGTAGTAGTAGTACTAGTAATAGTAGAAGCAGTAGTAGTAGTAAATTAGCAGCAGTAACAGTATTAGTAGCAAAAATAAAGCCTAACCTCAGTATAAAGTATGTGT
>NC_137057.1:36476018-36543518 GCF_032717465.1 Coenobita brevimanus
TAGCAGTAGTAGTAGTAGTAGCAGTAGTAGCAGTAGTAGCAGTAGTAGTAGTAGTAGTAGCAGTAGTAGTAGTAGTAGTAGTAGTAGTAGTAGTAGTAGCAGTAGTAGTAACAGTAGTAGTAGTAGCTGTTGTTGTAGTTGTTGTTATTGCATGTGTTGTCATAGCTGTATTTCTTTGTTACCGGTATTATTTATTGTATTGTTATTGTCCACTGTATTTCGTAACGTCATTGGTTTTGCAATGTTCTTGTTGTCATTGCTATTGTTATTGCATTGTTCTTGTTGTCATTATTCATATCACAGTTACAGAGTAATTAACCTCTGCACATCTAATTGTTCACCCGTTCAATAACTGCTTTTAATTACCCTCAGTTCAGCGATATAATTAATGGATATTGAGCCCAGAACGGGGACTTATTCTTATTTGGATATTAACAAAGGATTTTTATTCATTTACTTTAACAGTATTGGGCAAAATGGAGTGAAATGTTAAACTGTTTAAGTATTTATATTTCTGCCTACAGGTAATAGATATGTAAAAGTTATGTATGTGTGTGTGTGTGTGTGTGTGTGTGTGTCTCTGTCTCTCTGTCTGTCTCTCTCTCTCTCTCTCTCTATCTGTCTGTCTCTCTCTCTCTCTCTCTCTCTCTCTCTCTCTGACGCCTGGGCAAATGGAGTGGAAGGGACGCATATCGCTTTGGAGATTCATTAGTTTATCTGATTTTTAAAAATTGTACGGACGGGTACATACGTACTGACAGACTCATAGGTACACACACATATACTCACACACACACACACACACACACACACACACACACACACACACACACACACACACACACACACACACAGGATGGTAAGAGTCAGTATAAAGATCGCAAGGAGATACAGATGGCCTGGCTGATGACCTACGATGACCTTTGTCGCTCTCACAATGACCACTTTCTACTTTGTGGTCGTCAGGGAGTGGGGAGGGAGAGGGAAGGAAGGATAATAGGGAAAAGGGAAGATGGGTAGGAAGGGAAGGAGGGAGGGAAGGAAGGAAAGGAGAGGGAGGGAGGTAAGGTAGGGAGGGAAGAGAAAGGAGAGGAGAGAATGATAGAAGACAGAGAGACAGAGAGATTATTAATAGCCTACTTATAGCATGTAGTAATGAGACAATTTTTTTTTACTCTGTGTAATTATGAATATGCATATCTATCTATCTACCTTCTATCTATGTTTCTGTGTATTTAAGTGCTTCAGATTCTTTCATAAATTAACCAAAGCCATTTTGCATTAACATTCATCTAGTTTCAAAGCACCTTATATCTGCAGAAACTGCTCAAATATACCATTTCCACAAAGCACAACTACTACTTCTACTATGTTTTTCTAAGCAAATAACTGAACATTTGCACATATATTTTCCCCCTGCATCAAAATTCTCCCAGCTTACCACACCTCACAGATACAACAACACCCTGACTCAGCCACAACTGGAGAAAATAGGAGAATGAAACGTCGAAGTCCGAAACAGCGGCTTCGATCACGGGTTAAAAGGTAATCTTGAAACACCATTAACAGAGGGGAATCAATAGCCAATATCACACCGCCGCCGCACCGTGAGATTGTGCCAATAACTCCCGGGGTAAAATTCGCAGCTCACTCTCACCATCTCTTCGGCCATGCTCTCTAAAACTCGAAGCGGATATCTCGAGCTCGAATTCCGAGACCTCGAGACATGGCTTCCTTGACGAAGAGAATGCAATTGTTTGACGAGTATTTGTAAATGCGCCAACAGTATTCGACACAGGTTATTTTTCACTCGTGTTTCTTTGTCTGTGCAAGATACGTCAAAATGTTGTCATCGGATGTCACTGATGTCTGGCGAATAGGTGAGCAATGAGTTCTAGAAGAGTTTAGATCATAAGGTCGATCCGGAGCCGTAGTCAGGAATAAATCATTATATTGGGGGACGTTGGTGGAGGCATAAGCTCACTGAGACTGCAAAGCAGAGCAGACTACGACCGTAGAGTTAACTATGTCACCTTAAAAGTATTCGTCTGGTATGAAAGAGGAATTATAACTAAGTAAAAATTCTACTGGCGTTGGCGGAGGCATGCATTCTCTGAGTGCTTTCTAGTGGAATTAGTTTTTTGGTAGACCATTGCTCATGCCCAAACATTCCTCATTTGGTCGCCATTGCATCGGTAAGAATGTTCGAGAAAGTCTGTTTCTTCTTTTTCTGCCAATCCAGCATTATTACTATTGGCCATTCACTTTAACTTGGCCCAAACTTTCATCCTTTTGGAGCTTATTTCACGGAGCTTAGTGGCAGAGAAAGGACAATATTGTGGCTCTTTTATATTCTCTAGAGCACTTCTTCGTGACTAGCATTGTGTTCGAGTGTATATCTATTGTTGTTGTTTGTGTTTTGTGATGGGAAGAGTTTGAGAAATTAGAGGACAGTTTTGAGTATTACTAAAGAAGGGGAAAGAAAGGGGAGGGGAGGAGAGAAGAGGAAAAGGAAGAGAAGAAGAGAAGACAGGAGAAATGAGAAGGAGGGAAGGAGGGAAAAGAGTAAGGTTTTGTTATCTCAATTTGCTATGGAGGGATGATAATTTTAGACCATAGTAAAGTGAACAGATTAAAGGAACGTGGAAGTAAAAAGACTACTTCGAGTTCTCTTGTAGGAAAAGATGTAGACTAAGCAAAAAAGAGTCAACCTAAATCACCCTCGAATGGTAAAAAACAATAAAAACCAATAATGATAATAATAATAATAATAATAATAATAATAATTAATAATAATAATAATGTCTTCTTCCCCATTTTCGGACCCACCAGACTGTTAGGCACAATCGGTTTTGACGCTACTCGCAGGTGCTCTTTATCTAATTTCCAACTTTCACGCCGGTCAGCTGGTGGGCACAGTTGGTTTGGGCATTTACTGTAAAATTAAAGACCTTCATGTAACGTAGATTGTTGAGAGTTCTGAGGGAAGGCTTTGGACTTGAAAATTACATATTGCTTTAATGACGTTTACGCTGTTGATAAAGAGGGTCAACTGGGGAGGAAGGAAGGAGGGAGGAAGCTGGAGAGAAGAGAGAGGGAAGAGAAAGACGAGGGATGGGAAAGGAGGGAAGATGGAGGGGAAGGAGGCTAGAGAGAAGAGGGAGAGAAGAGAAAGAAGAGGGGGGGGGGAAAGGAGAAGGACGGGAACATGGATGAGAGGGGAGATTGTGCAATTGTATTTTGTGGGTGTGTTTCGTGTGGTGGGGAGGGTCTGGGAGTCAATTGTGAAGCAAGAAGAAAAGAGAAGGGACGAGGGAAGAGCGAGGAGGAAGGAATAAATTGGGGAGAAGAGGAAAAGAAGGAAATGATTGTAGGATACTGTATATATGATAGAAAGTTGAGTCATTATTATTATTAGCTGTGTTTTGTGTGACAGGGAGAGGAAGGGAGTCAGCTGGGGAGGAAGGAAGGAGAAGGGAGAAAGAATGAGAAAGAGTTGATGTACCTTACAAACTCCCTAAGACAATTTTGTTTTGCAGGTAAGACGGTAGTGACGTAAAAAGCAGAAATTTAAGTCTCAATTGTGATAAATGGAGAAGCTTTCAATATATTACAAGGGTTTCTGTTCTCTCTCTCTCTCTCTCTCTCTCTCTCTCTCTCTCTCTCTCTCTCTCTCTCTCTCTCTCTCTCTCTCTCTCTCTCTCTCTCTCTCTCTCTCTCTCTCTCTCTCTCTCTCTCTCTCTCTCTCTCTCTCTCCCTCTCTCTCTCTCTCCTTTATCACGAAGCGCCTCCTCCTCTTCCTCTTCCTCTGTTCTTCTCTATTTTCTTCTTCACGTCATGTCTCTTCTTTCTCACAATGAAGTTCTGCGTTTTCTTTTTCTCATCTTATTTTCTTTGTCCTCATAATGTCTTTCTTGTCTCTATTTTTCTTCATTTCTTTTTTTCTTTCTTAAGACAGAGTTCCTCCTTCTGTTCTCTTTCTTTTTTATATTCCTTTATATTTTTCTTCCAATTTTATTTTCCTCATAAATCTCTGTCTGTCTGTCTGTCTCTCTCTCTCTCTCTCTCTCTCACTGTCGTTGGGAGTATGGATTTGGTGGAAGATAAGGCATTCATTCAGTCCACCAATACACACTGTCCACACTGAGCTCTCCACCCTTCTCCAGTCACGCCTTTCATAAACATTTATAAACATTCACGCAAACATTATTCACAAACATTCACATATATTCTAAACATAAATATTCACACAACACAATACTCACAAGCTGTCACAAAACATACACCCTTAACAAAACTCCCATATTTTTTCCCTCTAGAAAAAAAGAGAAAACAAAACACAGCTGCACACCACACACCTGCACGTCTTCAGGTAACACGTGTTTACCTTTTTCCCTCATCTTAGCACTTCCTTAATTCTTTAATGCATATCAATGAAGACTCGTGCTCAGGCATAGGGTAAGCTGGAAATGAAGATGGTGGTGAAGGCGAGTATGCTCCCTAACACCCCTTCTTTAGCTATTTATATTTGGGTACGGCTACCGGAAGTAATGAAGATGGTGGAGGCGTGTACTGTACCTGAGGATCTTAATTTCATCTTGGAATGAGAGTAAGGGAGCTCCCTAACACCTCTTCCTTAGCGATATGTTTTTTTTAATAGAGCTGGTTAGTACCCTACTGTATGGCGATACTTGAAGGATTTTGGAAACAGAAGAGGACTGAAGGTGTAATAAGCAAATAGCTAAAGAAAATGAGTTAGGGAGCTTCCTTCACCAACGAGAGTACCAACCTAGGTGGCCTTGACGCGTGTTCTCGTCGGTGAAGAAAGCTCCCTAACATCGTTTCTTATGAGATTTATTTTGCCTATTACACCTTTCTGTCCTATTCTGCGATACATAAAACCTTCAAATATCACCAAACTCTGCCTAAATAACGTATAAAAGGATATTACCCAGCCATATCCAAGAATAAATCGTTAATGAAAAAGTGCTAGGGAGCCTCCTTACCTGAAGGGAATAGGAGCCCTTATGTTGTTCTTTTCTGTATGTTCCCTGTATTTAGCATTTTAATGAGACTATACGTATTTTCTAACATCGTCAGTTAGTATATACACACACAAAAAAACTTCGCTGCCTATTTCTTGGAAAAGATTAGGCTGAATAAAATCATCTGGTAGCAGCAAAAATAAATAAATAAAATAAATAAATGGATGTATAGACTGGTAGACAGATAAACTAACAAAGGTCACCCGGATATACTGTACAGTGTTAATGAAGGCGATATCAGTTTATCTAAAAATGTTTTATTCAAAAAGACACTACCGAGGTGATTAAAAAAAAAAAGTGAGGGAAGAGTCTGGCCTTGCATTAATAAAAAATATATATATATTCAACAAATATCAAGGCATCACCGAGAATATGTAAATAATTCTCTCTCTCTCTCTCTCTCTCTCTCTCTCTCTCTCTCTCTCTCTTTGAAATGGGCAGTGAAAAAGTATTAATGGTAAGTCTGAAAGGAAATGGTATACTGCCACTAATAACAATTGATTACTCTAAAAAAAAATAAATCTATGTATGTAGGAGTATATATCTGCAGTTCTAACTATTCTTCTTGTGTGTGGGGGGGGAGGGGGTGTTTATATGCAACCCTCACCATTCTACTTATATTTGTGTGTGTGTGTGTGTGTGTGTGTGTGTGTGTGTGTTTATTTGCAACCCTTACCATTCTACTTACATTTGTGTGTGTGTGTTTATTTGTAACCCTTGCCATTCTACTTATGAATATACTGTATATTTGTGTGTGTGTGTGTGTGTGTGTGTGTGTGTGTGTGTGTGTGTGTGTGTGTGTGTGTCATGTACTGTTTTCTCTCACTCTTTCATCATTACCTATTTAATGTATCTTCTTTCCCCTACATCTCATTCCCCCTGTGGTCATCATTCATCTCCATGGCGGCCCACTTTGACATCTCTTTTCTTTCTTCTCTCACTCCGTCCCTCGCTGTCTCACTTTCTCTCTTTTTTCCCACTCTCTCTCATATATCACCTTCAGACCTCATTTTCACGCTCCTCTCCTTTTTGTTGCTCACCCCTCGCCTCTCTCTCTCTCTCTCTCTCTCTCTCTCTCTCTCTCTGTATTTTGTTTACGTCATTCTGTGTTTACATTCTGGTTATGTTCCTTCGGTTTTAAAAATTAATTCAACTGTCGTTCTTACCTTCTCTTGTAAATTTTCTGTCTTTTTTGTATTACAGGGATTTACAGTGATTTACATTTTTACCCGTTCCCGCCCCGGAGGGGCTCGGGAACGAATATTGCTTTCACTCGGTTTGATCATCTGATTGATTTTGGCCCGAAATGGGCCAATCACCAGGTTGTAGGGCCAAGAAAAGGTGAAAAAAAAAGTGACTGGTAAAAATAGTTTTTTCGCCATAACTTCAATCAAATTCGTCATATAGACACGAAACCAAAACTTAAAGGAGCAACTTTCCAATCTGCATCCTATAACATGCCTCATTACATCAGTGGGGTCACCCCCTAGTTTGCGGTAAGGGGGGTAATTGTCAGGTGAGTCGGTCTTAAAATTTCAAATGACCATATAATCATCAGTTTCCACCCAATTTACTCTTATTTTGGTATGTGACATTCTTAACTAGAAATCCTGTTGTGTTTGTACGTCACCACTAAAATAACTGCCGGGGACGGGTTTGCTGTGCCTTGGCACAGCTACTTTTTACATCTTTTATTTGTTATTTATATTTCTTACTTTTCTTTCTTGTAACTTTTTTATTATTGACTTACATAGATTTTTATTTATTCTTCTCCTTTACTCTGTATCTTGATATAATTTTATAATCCTTAAATTCTTTTCCCTTGTCATATTTCTACTTTAACATTTTTTCCTTGCTCTTCATTTTTTATGGTGTACCATAATTTAATATATATTTTCGTGTTTCACAGGAATAATAATTATATAATTTCCTTATTTCATTTTTTGATAAATTTTTCCTCTTCCAAAATCTTTCATACGATTCTTCTCTTCCCCTCTTTTTTTTTTTTTTTTTTTTTTTTTTCGATTACATCAATGTAGGCTATATTCTTTCCATGCATGTCTTCCAGCTAATTCTTTCTTTTTCTTTTTCTTTTCGTAATTATTTTTTTTTAGATGCATTTCATCATTTATTATTATTATTATTATTATTATTTTTATTATTATCATCTCATCATTATTATTCGCTTTCCTGATTGTAATTAGCTTTCCTCACATCCTTATACTTTCACATACACGCTAAAGACAAGGACTTTCAGAAGAATAATTACATACAAAAGGTACATACTTTATAAAATTTCCGAGCTTATTCCTTAAAAATTGACAAAAAAAAAAAAAAAAAAACACTTTTCAAAAATTTGTGAGCTTATTCGACTGAAAAAACGACATTGGTAAAATATATAATATTCTAAATAATTACGCGGGTATATTTTTTCACCTGGCTTATTTCACCCTTTCAAAAATAAATTTGAAAATATGAAGCGCCGCAAAGTGTCTCGATAAAATACCCCCAGTTTGATTACTGTTTCCTTTCGTCTCAGATTTAATAAGTATCCCTTTGTTCCAGAGGGGAGTGTGGAAATGTTGGTCTCTCGACTTTTTATTGCTGAGAGAGAGAGAGAGAGAGAGAGAGAATATATATATATATATATATATATATATATATATATATATATATATATATATATATATATAATACACAAGCACAACTCTACCTCATACACACAGACCAATCCAATCTGTATATACATACTTACATACATACACAGATACATATACACACCTACAAACATACATACACATTCATACATACATACATACATACATACACACATACATGCACACATACATACATACATACGCACATATATACATACACACACATACATACACAGTCATACACATACATACATACATACAAACATACATACATACACACATTCATACATACACACATACATAAACAAATACATACAAACCCACATACATAAACACATACATACACACAGAAATACATGCACACATACATACATACTACATCTCCAGTTAATACGGTATGGATCCCATTTGTGGCGTTCTTGCAATCCTTCCCTGCAACATTGTCCAGCCTGTCAACATTGCATGCCATACCCTATGCTATGCAACTGATATGGTTGCATAGTTGAGTTTATGAATTTATATAGAGATACGGATATATATTTCGCTGTGTGGATTTATATAGTGCATGGAGGGAATGATTATGTATTATACTATGGTTGGGAGAAAGAGAGAGAGAGAGAGAGATCGCTGAAAGTATTTTGACTCTTGTACCTCCCTATAGCGTAAAGAAAAGTATAATATATATAAGATTTTGAGTCACGTTTTATCAATTTCCGTTGCCCTTGACATGCACTCAAAACACACTATTTTCCCCTTTTACTGAGGGACAAAAACAAAACGTAATACAGGGACAAAGCATACAGTACAACAAATTCACTTCGCGCACACACACACACACACGCACACACACACACACACACACCTTTTCAATCCACTGCTAAATTTCTTATATTTTTTTCTTAGTCACTTATTTAGCTTAATAGCAACATAATTTTCATCAGGAACATAAAGGAGAATATTGAGATGTGCAAATAACCTAAAGAAAAATAGAAAAATAGAATTATAAAAAATCAGTGGGATGGCAGCCTACTCACCTCGCCAAGCATGAAGGAGATCGGGAAAACGATGATGATGATGATGATGGTCGTTGTAAGAATCACGGAATTCCATCAAACACTTATTACAATTTTCCAGTATTTCACAATGTCTGGATAATCTACATAACACTTTGTATCCCCTCCTTCTCGATCTCTCTTCATACATGAGTAAACAGTCAATTCATGAATAAACAGCACTTCAGTCAAGGAACTAATGTCACGTAACCTCATGCAGCAAACAGCATTTCATAACTGGCTACCCTCTGTTACATCGAGACAGCTACTCCACACCGCACCTCACTTTTATACCCATTAAAGTTCAGCAATACTTAATTTCCTATTTAATCACACGTTTACAGATACTAACAAGATGAAACAGAATAATTCCTTTGCGATTCGCGTACAGGAAGACAGACAGGAGTACACATACAGGCAACGAAAGGTAATATATATACTGAAAGCGGCAAAATTGTCCAGCCAGATTCACTCTTCCTACTGTAAGTAAAGATGGTGGGGAAGGTGGAGTAAGGGAGGTAGGAAGGGGGAGGGAGGGGGAAGCGGGAGGGGTTGGAGGGGGAAGAGGAGGATGTGGATAGCTGAGTGTGTAGTAAAGCTGATGATGCAAGAGTCAGCCATAACAGTTTGCGCATACAAGGAATTAACAAACCCAGAACCAATTTTCCTGTATTTCCCTTCTCCCACCGTCAATAATACACCCGTTTATAAATCTTGTGCAGGTAGAGTTTAGAAAAGTGACTTATGGGGAAAGAAAAATAACAGCAAACCACAACCGAGATGTGAAAGACGAGGTAACGAAATATTAAATGACTTTTACTCCGTGGCACAATCGGTTAGCGCGTTTGGCTGCTAACAGAAGGGTTGGTGGTTCGAGCACACCCGGGGACGCAAATTATGTCTGTTTCTTTTACCTATCTCCCTTCGTCGAGAAACGCTTCTTGGCAAATCTGATAAATTGTTTGAAGATCCTTTTATGATGATATGAGAGTTAGGTTAATATTAAATGTAAATTACAAGAGGTAAAAATAACAATAGGTAACTTGGCCAACCTTGAGGCAACAGGTGATATAGGACATCCCATTTCTTCTTCTTCTTCTTCTCTCTCTCTCTCTCTCTCTCTCTCTACCAAACACAACACCCACAGAATTCGAGAGATGCACCCTGATGCCCTAACTCAAGTGGCGTGCCGGGATGTCAACCCTGCCTACCACGCAAACTTAGGGCCCTTGCAGCTGTTGGGGGCACGGGGTTGAGACATGCAAGGTGTGTGTGTGTGTGTGTGTGTGTGTGTGTGTGTGTGGATGAGTTGTTGTTGTTGCTGTTTGTTCCTGTTTTTGTCTTTTACTGTCTGGCTTAACCCTGTCACTCTGTCGTGCGTGTGTGTGTGTGTGTGTGTGTATGTGTGTGTGTGTGTGTGTGTGTGTGTGTGGGTGTGTGTATGTGTGTGTGTGTGTGGGTGTGGGTGTGGGTGTGTTAATGGACTGGATGACTTAAAGCGAGAGGGAGAAATGGACAAAACCAATCTGCTGTTGTATGTACGAGTTGAGGTTTGAAAGCAATGAGACAGTGTAAAGTGTGAATCTGTGCCCGTATTAATAAAAACTCCTAGGAGTAAAATTCCTCTCAAAGTGAAATTTGGCTCCTAACTTCTAGAAGTACTCCTAAAAGTTACTTTCAACTCCTAAGTTTACTCGTAAAATAGCTAAAAAATAGAAGTCCTCCACAAGGACTTTTAAGGAGTTAGGAGGGCTTTTAGTGACAGTAATCACAGTAGCTGCGTCCCTCAAACACCAAGAGACAAGACTACATAGACCATGGCTGACTGACACCACCCACCATGCAGAAATTTTCGAGCTCGGAAGGATGCATTCATGGAATATGATGATCAAGAACTTGTAAGAAGGTACCGTTTCGATCGTAAGGGCATTCTGTTTATTACTGATTTAGTAAGAGATGTACTGGAAAGGCCCACACACCGAAACCATCCTCTCACAGCCGAGATGAAAGTGTTGATAATATTTAGGTACCTTGCAACTGGAAAAATGCAGCAGTGTAATTGTGATGACTTTGGACCATCGCAGCCATCAGTGAGCAATGTGATAACGGAAACACTCTATGCTCTAACTGCTCCACACATTGTTAAGTGGTTTGTGAAGGTCCCTCGTACACTCCCTCCGTCCAGTTTCTCTTTCTCCTGAATTTATCTGCAGCCTTGGAATCTTGAAATTGTGCCATTGTTGGCGGTCATTGTACCATGTACACACGATGCCCCGATGGTAGCAGGTACGATCAGCTGACCACACGATGTGTTTACATTTTATCCATTTTATCGACATTCGTAAAGAATCATAATATATGATCAAATAGATGTTGTTTCTATATATAAAAACTAGTTTTTCATTTTTAAACTACATACTGATACTAAGTCTTTGTAATGGTAATTTTATAAATATATTAAGCAGAGATTCTTTGTGTTGGTAACACTTCATGGTAGAAGCGAAATTACTACTACGAGTCCTCCTAGGAGGAACTTTTAGAAGCAACTCTCAGCTACAACCACTTTTAGTAACAATTTTAGAAGTACTCCTAGAAGTTTTTATTAATACAGGTCCAGATCTTTCAAATGACATACACACTCTCGTTTACACATACACACAAACATCTTTATAGTTTGTATGTATGTACTGTATGTATGTATCTATTTATCTATCTATTTATTTATCTATTTATTTGGATGTCCTGGGTCTCTCTACCGTGGAAAAAAAAAAAAAAAAGACTCATCTATCTTTATCTAAAAAAAAAAAAAAAAAAAGCCGCAATTCGCAGCCAAAGAGTTAACAGACAGAAAATGATTCCCCCACACCTGCCCTTGACCTCGACTGACATCTTAGGAATATCTTTGACCTGTGACATCCTTGACCTTGTATTGCAGATTGTTGTGTTTGTATGGTACCAACCGCCTCTCAGGACATGAAATAAATCGCTTAGGAAAAGGTGTTGGGGAGTTTCCTTAACCGACAAGAATACAGGCCAGGTGTTCTTCATGTGTCTCAGCATAATTAACCAGATTAACCAAAAGCCAACATCAATTCCGGTTGCGCCAAATAATTCATATTCAGACAAAGCCAACAGATATTTCCCTTGTGTCAACAGGCTTAGGCAAGTACGCCAAATATCTTCACTTAAAACACATAATATTTCCATGGAAGTACTGGATAATATCACTGTGTTTCGAAAGATTTTGAACAAGAAAACCATTTACGCCAAGTCAAATTTCACGTTAACACCTACATATTAAAACAAAATATTTCCATAGAAGTAATAAATACTATCCTTGGTTTTCCGAAGATTTTTAAGGACGAAAATTATATATATCAAGTAAAACTTTCGCTCCATAATGATCATTTATTATATGAAATTCGATATCTTCAAACAAAATTGAAGAAAAGAAAGCCAACTGAAAAACCAGCTCAAAAGTTTCACCAAAAGTCAAAATTAAAATAAAAAATCACTTCAAGACTCATGATGATTTAAAAACAAAGATGTTATTGACAGAGACATAAAAAATATATCAAGGAATATTACTCCAGATTCTTCGTAGTTTTCCATATCTTAACCTGGCCAATATATTTCTAAAGATAATATTAATTAATATCATACAAACGGATATTAACCATCATTCATGAAATGTTATTGTTTTGTTACTGAATATCTACACAGGGACAAATACAGGAAAAATATAAATCACGATGCTGTTCGTAATCCAGCAGATACACGAGCAAATAGGTTACTTGTAAAAAGAAAATATGCGCAAACAAATATTTTTACTGATTCGACTCTTACTGCTACACCTCATTCTGCCACACCACACACTGCCTCACCACACACTGCCACACCATACACTGCCACACCTCATGCTGCCACACCACATACTGCCACACCTCACAGTGCTACACCTCACATTCCCACACCACACACTGCCACACCTCACAGTGCTACACCTCACATTCCCACACCACACACTGCCACACATCACACTGACACACCACACACTCCCACTCCACACACTGTCACACCACACACTGTCACACAACACACACTGCCACACCACACACTGCCATACCTCACACTGCCACACCTCACACTGTCACACTACACACAATGCCACACCTTACACTGCCACACCACACACTGCAACACCATACACTACACCAACACACGCTGCTACACCACGCACTGACACACCTCACACTGCCATACCTCACACTTCTTTTAATCTGTCCTTGTGTTTAGAACTCTCTCTCTCTCTCTCTCTCTCTCTCTCTCTCTCTCTCTCAAGTTAAAAAAAGTGTGAATAATGAAGCTAATGTGAGTACAGTGCTACTTCTTATTTCTCTCTCTCTCTCTCTCAAGTTAAAGAAAGTGTGAATAACGAAGCTAATGTGAAGACAGTGCTACTTCTTATTTCTCTCTCTCTCTCTCTCTCTCTCTCTCTCTCGTTTCATACACAAATATGCACACACACAAGGCTACATCTTTTACTCTCTCTCTCTCTCTCAAGTTAAAGAAAGAATGTGAAGACAGTGCTACTTCTTATTCTCTCTCTCTCCCTCTCTCTCTCACACACACACACACACACACACACACACACACACACACACACACACACACATACGCACAAGATCAACCACAATCACTAATTACTCGACCAGGTGTGCGTGGCATGTCCCTCAGCACCTTACTTGGACAATTATACCTTAATTAGTCTACAGGGAAGAACACATAGACAGATGGATAGACAGATAGATAGACAGATAGATAGATTTATTGATAGGTGATAAACAGACATAGATAGATAGATAGACAGCTTACTGATAGATAGATAAAGACAGATAAAAACTGTACCAGACTATAGAGATGTGTATTACATGCAGACTCTAATAAAGTATATATGTATGAAACTCAAACACATACTCATCACAACAAACACACACACATCAGTCCAGCACAAAACACACACACACATACACACACAGCCAACTAGGACCCAGTGACAGAGACTCTACCACCGACGCACAACTACACTGCCAATTACGTGAGATCCAGTGTGTGTGTGTGTGTGTGTGTGTGTGTGTGTGAATCCCTCACCTGGTCAATTTTACCTCAATCCCATTAACTCACCTGCGGCTCTCATTTGTGGTCTGGCACTGACGTGATTATTTCCCCATTATTTTTGTCATTTTCTTTTTAGTAGACTGAGAGGAGGGGTAGAGATGGAGAGATAGGGAACAGAGTATGTTGGATAGAAGCAGTGGAGAGAGGAGGGAAAGGGGAATGGAGGAAGGAGAATGGGGTTGGTTACGTTAATGCAAGGGATTGAGAAAAGAAAAAAATGAAAAACGATAGGACAGATGAAGCATAGAAGAGAAAGGAACATGTAGAAAGGATGATGATGGAAGGAAAGAAGGGCAGAGAACGATGGGATAGAAAAATAAAATAGGAGGAGGGACCATGTAGAAACGAAGGCGTTGTATGAAGAGAAGTGGAGAGAAGGACAGGATAGAAGAAAAATAGGAGAGTAGGGGGAACATGGTTGAAAGAAAGATTTTGAAAGGAGGAAGTGGGGGACAGGTGTGGGGTTAGAAAGAGCTCTAAGAAAGTAACCTACAGGAGTACAAGCCTAGTAGGAAGTATAGGTAACACCTGGCACTTTGTACTAAAGGTAAGCTATCTTCTGTGTTTAAAAACTGGCAGTTAAAATTTAACTACCGTGTGGAAGGGAAAGAAAGACAAAGAAACAGGAAAAAGAACCACATTGATGAAAAAAATAGAAGGGAATTATTGGTAGAAAGAAAAGGAGGAGGAGGAGGAAGAGGAGGAGGAGGAGGGAAGGGTTATGAAATAGAAGGAAAGGAGGAAGGAGAAATGTTGGAGAGCAAGATTATTACAGAGGATTCAATGCGAAAGTTTCCATACTTCACACACACACACACACACACACACACACACACACACACACACACACACACACACAAGAGTAATTCCTGGTATGGGGGGCGGCGACCCCTGGGGGAAGGAGGATGATTTGGGGAACGGGATGAGAGAAGCATTGTTAATAGGAACAGTCGGCTCGTTTGGTGTGTGTGTGTGTGTGTGTGTGTGTGTGTGTGTGTGTGTGTGTGTGTGTGTGAGAGAGAGAGAGAGAGAGAGAGAGAGAGAGAGAGAGATGGATATACAGACAGAGAGATAGATCGATAGACACTTATTGATGTAGACAGACAGACAGACACTTAGGGATAGGTAGATAGATAGATGGATAGACAAACAGAGATAAGTTAACAGACATAAATGAACATAAAGACGGACAGATAGAGACAGACAGCCACACAGAGAGCCACACAGATAGACTGGGGGGAAGAAGGGGGGTGATTTGCAGGATGGTGATAAAAGCATTGTTAAGCAGGACAACTGGCTCGTTAGGCGTGAATCTGGGCAATCTGGGGCAAGGAAACGGGGATGGTTCCCTCGCTGGACATCGTTAACCACCTGAGAGTGGTAATTTTTCTTTTTTTCTTTTTTTTTTTACAGGTTGGGTTGAAACAGGGATGTGTCATGTCTCCATGGTTGTTCAATCTGTACATGGATGGGGTAATAAAGGAGGTACAAGGTAGGGTAGTGGATGTTGGAGTGGCCCTGGTGAGAGAGGATAGTGTTTGGAAACTCCCTGTACTGTTGTTTGCAGATGATACCGTGTTGTTGAGTGAAGACGAAGGGGAGCTGCAAGGCTTGGTGGATGAGTTTGAGAGAGTGTGTAAGAAACGGAATCTAAAGGTGAATGTAGGGAAGAGTAAAGTGATGGTCTTTGAGACAGGTGAAGTCAGTGAATGTACAGCGAGGTTGGATGGTGAGGAATTGGAAAATGTGAGTACGTTTAAGTATTTGGGTAGTGTGATGAGTAAGGATGGAGGTTTGGAGGGTGAAGTGCTTGAAAGGGTACAGCAGGGAAGAAAGGTTGCTGGTTCTTTGAAAGCAGTGATAAACAGGGAAGTGAGCATGGAAGTGAAAAAGTTACTACATGACAGTATTGTGATACCAACTCTAACGTATGGAAGTGAAGCTTGGACGTTGTTGGAAGGACACAAGTCAAGAGTGAGAGCAGTGGAAATGAGTTATTTAAGAGGAGCCTGTGGAGTCACATGGAGAGACAGGCTGACAAATGAGGATATAAAGGAGCGTTGTGGTGTGGATGTGGATGTGATAGGAAGCGTTAGGAGGAACATACTGAAGTGGTTTGGCCATGGGGAGAGGATGGAGGGTGAAAGACTGACGAAGAGAGTGTATGTGAGTGAGGTGGAGGGGGGAAGAGGGAGGGGGAGGCCGAGGGTGAGATGGAGGGATGGGGTGGAGAGGTATATGAGAGAGGGGGGTGTGAGTTGGGAGTGGGGCAGTGAAATAGTGGGGGACAGGGCGACGTGAAGGAGATTTGTTTGTGGCCACCCTGAACGGAATTGAGGCGTCTGGCAATAGATAGATAGATAGATAGAGAAGAAGAAGGAAAAAAAATCTTTTTTTTTTTTTTTTTTTTTACAAAAGACTATCATCCACTCACTTGATGTAATGCTGTCTGCTTTATCCATCACAGTTATCATTCTTTTTCTGTGTCTGCCCTCCTCTCTTCCTATTTCTCCCTACATTCCTGTCACTTTTTATTCTTCTTCTTTCCTTTTCAGTTGGCTTTACATTGAGTGACAAGCTTAATGGTTTCCTGTAACCCAGGAAGTATTTTACATAGCTGGGTGGCAACCATACTGCCAACCCATACGTGGTGTCCCTATGTGCCAACAAGTGGGTTGGCGGAGGGTTAGTGCCCTCCCCGTAAAACAACTAACAAACGGACGGCCACCCCTTACGGAATTATGGCGTGTGGGGATAGATAGATATGGCGTGTGGGGTTCGATAGATGAACAGAAGAAAAACAAATCAAATACAAAAAATGCGATATTTTTCACCATTTTGATACAGAGTACCGATCCATTCATTTTTTTTTTTTTACAGAAGATGAACAAAGAAGGAATGGCAGATAAACAAGAGCTACATTCCCCACCATTCCTATACCTAGATGTCTAATTTCTGTTGCTAACTTCAGGCGAGTTTTTATTCCCCTAGGAATGAGTATGCAAGCACTTCTTCGTGACTAGCATTCCGTAGTCTTTACCTTTACCTGACCATGATATTAGCCCTAATAAACCATTTCACGTAGCTCAGTGGAAGAAAAATGGCCGTGCTATGGATCTGTCTCCCTTCCATAACACCTCTTCGTGACCAGCATGCTTTTCTGCCCTTAATTTTCGACTACTACTACCACTACTATTACTACTACTACTACTACCACTACTACTACTACTACTATTCTATGAAACACAAGGCTGTTATATGCTGTCTATAATAATCTGACAGGCGTTTCGAAGCTGTCATGACCAGAGATTGTATGGAATAATTTTATAACGTGGAAATACCATCGTCCTTTGAGAGTTATTGACCTGCGAAAATTGACCTATCTTATTTGGCTGATGGCATTGGAGAGAGAGAGAGAGAGAGAGAGAGAGAGAGAGAGAGAGAGAGAGAGAGAGAAACAGGTAAACGGAATCGCACACACCTTTTCCACATAAACCGGTTACAATATTACAAAGGAGTGCAAAGGAAAGCAAACAGCTGTTTGTTACAGAGTAGAGTATGGCTACGAGAATGAATTCTACATGCTGATGGATAAGGAGAGTAAAGCAAGAAGGTTCCCCCCGCCTCCAAACCCTCCAGTTAAAATTGGCAGGAAAAAGTGAGAAAAACCACCATGCAGCATGGACAAACTGACATGGAAATATCATAGGAAAGACTGAAAGGGAAAAGCTACATTCTATAATACTTTATCTGTAAGCTACCAGTTTAAATAACCTGAAAGAGAAAGTAGTGACATAAAATGAATAATCAAATAATAAATAACTAAGGGACATTATGTATGGGTACAGTGAGTTAACGGGGCGTCTGTAGACGCAGTGTGGAAATTGCATGGTGCACAATGTGGATGTTCAGGAGTGGTGTGGCAGCCTTGCCTGGCACTTTTAAGGTAGGTAGCAGTCAGTCAGGCCCCAGCTCTGTTCACTCCACTGAGACAGGTACTTTCCCATGCGGGACAAGTACACAAGTTTCCTTCTGAAGCAGTTACCCCTGGTACATTAAAAAAATCCCGATGGTGGTCACCTAACCAACAGAGACCCTCAGTGATCCACAGCATTGGAGGGCAATTTCTTATATTTACAACTCTTCTAAAGAAGAAATGCTTAGCTTCTTGTGACTGGAATTGTTTGCCACTTATATTGTACTCATTGACTCTAGTATAGTTCAAGTGACAAACTGAAGTATATATCGACAGCCATGTTATTGTGCCCTTTGAATATTTTAAATACTTGAATTAAATCTCCTTCTAATCTGCGTTTATTTGGTAATGAAGAGATTCGGGGCTTCCAAACATTCTTCATATGGTTTGTTTCTCAAACTAGGTATCATTTCAGTCACCCTTCGTTGTACTCCTTCAAGTTTCTCTATATCTTTTTTGTAATAAGGTGACCAGAACTGGACACAATTCTCTAAATATGAGTGAATTAGTGAAATATATAAGGTGAAGATGATATTACTGGATTTATATTCGAACGCTCTACCAACGAATCCGTTTAATTTATTGGCTTTCTTACCAGCCTCCAGACACCTTTTGCTTGGTTAAAGATCATTTGTTATTATAATACCTAGATCTTTTTGCTGAGTGACATTAGCTAGATGAATGTCATCCATGGTGTAACTGGCTTTTCCCTTTCAATTTCCAGTGTTTAGCACTTTGCATTTACTATTATTAACATCCATATGCCAAGTTTGGTCACAATGAACCCGCCGTGTACCGGCAATTTTTAGCCCTATGGGTCACCCCAGTGCCAGCCATTTTTTTGACCTTTTATTTTTGGCTTAAATGATAGATTTTGATGTGGAAACAACAAATTTCGCCATTAAAATTCTCACCGAGGCTCAGAAATGAGTTTTATTGAGTCCTGCATACTCGTGTACAGGTATAGCTGCTCTCTCACACTCACCACATACGTGAGAAAGTCGTTTTCTATATAAGGTATACTCAGGTATTTATGCTGGGAAGGTATAACAATGTTCAGTACACTTTTCTGATTACTTATTACTTCAGCATCTATCACAATTTGTGTGTCTTTCTCACTGTGAATGCATTATCTTACACTTACTTGAAGATAGGTACAACCTAACTTCCTTATGTACAGTCCTGGCAATTACAAGAAGGCATTTACAACTTGACTTCACTATATAGTCCTTAAACTTACAAGAATATATTTACAACTTACACTTACATGAAAATAATTACAAAATGCCTTCACTATGTACAGCACTGGGTGAGGCACACAGGCAGAGTGAGGCAGATCGAGCGTGAGGGGGGGAGTGAGTGAATGTATGGCCTTGACAGCCTGGGGAATGGTAGAGGCAGTTACCTTACATTCCTGCCAATTTTACCTGCAAATCTTGAAAAATTCGGTCACAGTGAAGTTTTTTATTTTAAACCGTTTTAAAACGGCACTGGCACTGGCTGTGGCATTATGTCAGACCGTTTTAAATCGGCACTGGCACGCGGAGGGTTAAACAGTCGACTGAGGTCACTCTGTATTGCCTGCCTCTGTAAATATGTGTATACTCTGTTACCAGTTTTAGTATCATCAGCAAATTTGGTAATTTTACAAATTAGACCCTCATCTTTATCATTTATGTATATTAAAAACAGAATAGGACCCAGTACTGAGCCCTGTGGCAAATCACTAGTAACACCTTTCCAGTCCGGTTCTTTACCATTTATTACCATCATCTGTTTACGTTTTGTAAGCCAATTATCAATCCACCCGAGCACATTCCCTCTGAACCCATTGCTCATTCAGTTTCTGAAGTACTGTAATCTTTTACTGGGAACTTCATCAAATGCTTCTTGAAAATAGAGATATACAATGACAACAGATCTTATACTGACCAAACTCTGTATCAGTAACTTTTCAGTTATCCTTTACCTCACTAATAGGCCTACTATGCACAGGCTTACTGTAATATCCGTTAGCGTTCATTGAACCCTACAATCTTAAAGCTAATCTATTTCTCCAATCATTCCTAAAGCCAATCCATATTTCCAATCATTTAATGCGAGGTGATATCCAGTTGAGCCAATTTGACCGAACGTAAGCGAGGTGGGTGAATTAATATGAGAGAGAGAGAGAGAGAGAGAGAGAGAGAGAGAGAGACTGGCTTCAATGACTGCCATTAATTCTCCCGATATGCAAATGACAGTGGACAAAATCATCGATACATTCTATGCAAATTATTATGAGCTTCTGTGCCCAACGCGAGATCAGGAGACAGAGTTAGGCGATTTTCCTCTTTATCTGTTTATTTATCTGTCTATCTGTCTTTCTGTCTGTCTATCTATCTGTCTAGCCATCTACCTCTTTGTTTGTCCGTATCTAATTACTTATCAATGTATGTATGCATATATGCACTCTTATGCATGTCTGTATTTGTCTACTTCCCTCTCCCTCCCTCCCTCCCTCCCTCCCCCTCTCTCTCTCTCTCTCTCTCTCTCTCTCTCTCTCTCTC
Organism: Coenobita brevimanus; assembly: GCF_032717465.1. Lineage (NCBI taxonomy): Eukaryota > Metazoa > Arthropoda > Malacostraca > Decapoda > Coenobitidae > Coenobita > Coenobita brevimanus. The sequence continues at coordinate 36,496,476 of NC_137057.1, forward strand.
TCTCTCTCTCTTATAATACATAGTTGCCTTGCGGGAAAAGTGAGAAGATTTGGTTCCTGGATGGATGCCACATTTGCATCGCTCCACCCAATTAACAAGGGTACTGTAGTAGGCTCCACATCATCCCGTTATATGGTTACCACCCAGAGTTGGAAACGGTAGAGATCCCTGGAGTGGAAAGAAGACAAGAAGGAAAGGGAGAAGGGGGAAGAAAGGATGGCACACAAAAGAGAATGATAAATCTGAATTTAGAAGTAGGCAGTACTACATTAAGTGAGTGGATGATAGACGCCAGCTGATTCCAAAAAGGGTTATAAAAATAATGGAAGTAGTAGTAGTAGTAGTAGTAGTAGTAGTAATAGTAGTAGCAGTAGTACAGTAATAGCAGAAGTAATACAGTAGCAGTGATAATAATACAGTAGTAGTAGTAGTAGTGGTAATTATATAAATACTGTACATTAAAAACTAAACAAACACTTCCAGTGCTCAATCCTGTATTCAGGACAAGCAAAAGATATGACTTATGTGCATGTTGACCTTTTAACGTGTGTGTGTGTGTGTGTGTGTGTGTGTAATCTTTTTCCAGCAGCATCGTAGCACTGTGTCTATGTATGTAGGAGCCTGTGTGTGTATGCGTGTGTACTTGTGCCTGTGTAGGCAAAAGTGTGTGTAGGCGTGTGTATCTTTCATTTTTTCAGCAGACCTATTCCTCACAATTTTTTTTTTTTCGTAAGCGGCCATGCCAGGCAAGAATTTTTATTTTTTCGTTTTTCCAGTTTGCATTTCTCCTTTCCTCCCTCCCTCCCTCCCTCCTCTCTCTCTCTCTCTCTCTCTCTCTCTCTCTATCTCTCTAAATATATACAGTATGTATATATATCTACCTGCCTATCTCTGTCTGTCTGTCTGTCTGTCTGTCTGTCTGTCTCTCGCTTTCCCCCTTCTCTCTCTTTCGTCCCCCCATCCAGTGCATTTATGACTTGTCTTGAAACAATAGCTCTGAGATGTTGTTTTATCCCTCGCACTCTTGCATCTCTAATCTGGTGTATTACTTTTTTATTTATTTTGTTTTTCCCTCAACTGGTCATCATCTGTAAATAAAAAATAAAAGACAATTTTCCTCTGTCAGGATTTGCTTCTCTGTTGTCATTTCTTTAGTTTATTTTTTTATTTTTTTCATCTTTTTTTTTTTTTAGCTGTGGTCATTGTCTTCTTAGGGAAGTCGTTATTATTATTTTTTCACGTAACGGGTAATGTGGTTTGCAGTGAAGGAGGAGAATGACGAGGAGGAGGAGAATAACGGAGAGGAAAAATGCTCAGAAGAAAATGGGGAAGAGTAGGGAGAAGGAGAAGAAAAGGAAGAAAAAGAAGAAGAGCAAGAGGAAGAAGAAGATGATGGTGAAGAAGAAGAAGAACAAGAAGAACAAGAACAAGAAGGACAAGAACAAGAAAGATGAAGGAGAAAAAGAAGAAGAAAGAGAAGGAGAAGAAGAAGAAGAAGAAGAAGAAGAGGTGGAGGAGAAAGGAGAAGAAGATGAAAGAAGAAGGAAAAAAGAAGGGAGAAGAAGAAGAAGAAGAAGAATAGAGAAGAAAAAGGAAAAAATAGTAGCAGTGCTAGTAGTAGTAGAAGTAGTAGTAGTAGTAGATTAGTAGTAGTAGTAGTGGTGGTGGTAGTAGTAGTAGTAGTAGTAGTAGTAGTAGTAGTAGTGGTGGTGGTAGTAGTAGTAGTAGTAGTAGTAGCAGCAGTAGTAGTAATGATAATAATAATGATAATAATAATAATAATAATAATAATAATAATAATAATAACAATAATAATAATAAATAATAATAATAATAATAATGATAATAATATCGATTAGGTTAATGCTTACCGATGTCACGAGTCGGGTCGTGACATCATTTGGTGGGAAACCGCGAACTCTAGTAGAATCCCAGTGTTTATCATTCAGTTAACCGCTCACCCGGCCGGGAGTGTTTTTCAGGCAATTTTCCAGTGTGTCATAAATGATCGTCTTTGTGCAAGACATAAGCACTTCCGCTCAGCGATTTGTTGTGGGCGTGTTTCGCTCACTCTAGCCGTTGGTAATGCGGCTGGATATTTGCCTCTTTCCCGCGACACAAAGTCAGTCAAGATTTGTGCGCCGTGGAAGCAGGTTGTGTGTGGCAGTGTCCCTCCTCAGTAACGACACCCAGTTCCCGCAGCCGCCGTTGAATTCCAGAGGCTCAGCGTATGCAGTGTCCCTCCTCAGTAATGACACCCATTCATCCACTTTGTCCACTTTTCTGACCAGTATTTTCTTTTCGTTTTCCTAGGTTGAAGAGTTTAGCTTCTGAGTGAGCGAGTGAGTGCGATCTCTTTATTTTGAATTCATTTTGAAATGTAACAAAATTTATTTCTTTGTAATCAATAAATTTAACAGTTCTTTTTCTCGAGCTTAATGTAATGTAAATTCGTGTTTTATTTTCCATATTAAGCTTATTTTACTTATAGCTCCTAGCTTGCATAAGCGCTTTGCTATTCATAACTGGTACTTAGGCCAGTCTTTTGTATTAAGCTTAAAATCTGTTGTGCCTTCTAGGAGTTAATGCATCAGCAAGAACCTGATATCATTAATAGTATTAGTTATTGATTCTCAAGGGTGAAGTCACTTTCTCCAGAGGCTAACAGTACTAACAACAGCAATTGTGAGGAATTAGTCTCTGCTGTGTACTCTTGAGAAAGTTTATAAATTCTCGTTCTTAGAGAATCGGCAAAGCAAGCCAGCATAAAGTAATCATTGCTTGATTTAGCAAGACAATTCATTGTCCCTCCTCTCAGTATTATTTAAAAATCATCCTTTAATATTGTATCATCTTAAAAACCCCGTGACAATTGGCGACCTCATTCCAGGATATTAACTCCTAGCTCTAAAGCTATTCACGAGATAATACTCACTCGTTCATATTTAGGTATTTATCATTGAAGTCTATAGGCACTACCTTACTGGTGATTATTGATTCATTTTTATTAATTTACATAATAGTTTTCACAGTCAGTTGTTTGTTTAATTTTCTTTCTTTACCAGTTTAATTAGATAAAACTGGTCACCACAAACCTGTGCCTATATTCTTTATTCTCGATTATTGACATCTTTCTCTGAAAAATTGCAGTCAGTACTGAGTCGCTAGTACTTAGATTGAGTTAGCATCATGTCGACCAGCATCTATGTACAGGAAACCAAAGATATGGGTCTTACAGACCCAGCTGAAATTAAGAATTACGTCCTCTCTCGGCTTAGTCACGAGTATCATCACGAGAGTGATGCTCGTGAAGAGCATAGAATCCAATGCGAACACGAGCGAGAACAGCGTGAACATGAACAAAAACAACGCGAACTCGAGTTAGAACATGAGCGACAACAGCGTGAGGAACGAGAGAAAGAACGTCAATACGAGTTACAACAACGCGAGAGAACGAGAACACGAACGTGCCGAGCGAGAAGCACGCGAAAAACATGATTTGAAGTTCTGAAGCTTAAGCGACATTCCTTGGCTTCAGATGCAGCTGGTCCAAGCTCCACGAGTGCTCTCCCTGCACATGTTATGGCGACCCCATACATCAAGCTTACCCCATACAAAGAAGGTGAGCGAATTGAGCGATACATTGCTCGTTTTGAAGACATGGCTCAACTTTACCAGCTGGATGATGCAGCTAAGCGGCTTCAGTTTCTTAGCCTGTTTGAGGGCCCTGCCCTCGATATTCTCCACAGAATTCGTGGAGACAATCTCACGTATGAGATGATGAAGGGCACACTCGTCAAAGCGTACGGTCTCACAGTTGACGACGCCAAGAGTCAGTTCATGAGGGCGCGTTTACAAGATAAAGAGACTGCTGTTCACTTTCTTGACTGGCTTACTGCTTACTTAGATGAGTGGATGGAGAAAGATGAAACTCCTTCCACGCGTGAGGGGATAATTGACCTTCTGCTGCGCACACAGCTAGAAAAGTCGTGGCCTACTGAACTTATGGCTCAGCTTAAGATCTGCCAGGTAAGAGATGCCAGCCAAATGGTGAAGAAGGCTGATGCATTCTTTACTGCATACGGGTATCAAACTCGCAAGCCTGGAACAGGAAACCTGATAAATCTGGGAAACCGTCTCAGACTGAACCCCAGCAACAAGGCTGTTCTCAGAATAATGGCCAAGGTCCAAAACCGCAGAAGAAGGACCAGGGGCAAAGCACTCAGAAACCTGAGTGGAAGCGGTACGATAAGCAGAACCCTAACCAGCAGCAGTACCGGTATTTCAAGTAGCAGCAGGGCAAGGACAAACAATGTAACCCTCAGTCAGGACAATCGACTTTAGTGTATTGGAGGCAGGATGCAAATGCAGCCCTTATGCCACAACAAGTGTACAGTGGTGCCAACCCCACCTGTACAGTTACTTCCTCGCAGTTCACTAGTTCCCCAGTGACAGTGAACCCTCCTCCACAGGTGGTCAATGTTCCAGCACCTCAGATGGTGAGCACGACCCCTCAGGTATCAAGTTCTCAGGGCACCACATTTGCTGCATCGTTTGTTCCACAGTCTCACCAATGACTGGCTGCAACCTCCTCAGACCTTTCCACCAGTAACACTGCCTTTCATGTTCAGCCAGGGTTTGTGGGAGGTGTTTCTGTAAATGTACTGAGAGATAATGGTTCCTCAGGTTGTTCTGTCAAGCAAAGTTTAGTTCAGCCCGACGAGTACACGAGTAAGCAGATCCAAGTTAGACTTATTGATGGGTCAGTGAGATTGTTCCCTGAGGCACATATCCAGGTGGCATCTCCTTTCTACACTGGCTTGACAGCTGCTGTTGTCATGCCAGAACCCTTGTTTGACCTCATTATCGGCAACATACCGGGCGTCAAAAACAGTTGCACCGTAGATGTTGCTACTCAGACTTCGGCTGTTGCAGTAACACGAGCCATGGCCAAGGCTCTGAATCGTGTCACCCCGTTGACCGTCGCAACGCCGCAAGATTTGATTCATAGTCAAGATGTTGTCAAAGAATAACAGTCTGACCCGACACTTGCCTCAGTGCGTAAGAAGCTGGACGGTAAAGTGATTAAGTATTCATGGGGAGGTCAAGCCAGGTTCCTTCGCAAGTGAGGACGGCTGTACCATGAGTCACGAACACCCCAGGGCAAGGTTCGACTGCAGTTCGTCTTTCCCGCAAAGTATCGCGGGGCAGTGTTCGAATTGGGTCATTGTTCAGTCATGGGAGGTCACATGGGCCAAAAGAAAATCTCTGACCGCATCCATGCTGACTTTTTCTGCCCAGGAATGGGACAGGAAATAAAAAGGCTTGTGTGTTCCTATGACGTGTGTCAGTGTACCACTGACCAGGGACGTGTCCGTCCTGCGCCATTGAAACCAATGCCTGTAATCTCTGAACCGTTCGAGAGAGTAGCAGTTGATATTGTTGGGCCAATCTCTCCTAGGGCAAGTGATGGATCAAAGTATATCCTCACTATTGTTGATTTCAGCACACGGTGGCCTGAAGCTGTGGCCCTTAAGAATATAGAGGCCGTCACTGTTGCTGAAGCATTGATCGAAGTGTTATGTCAAGTAGGTATCCCCAAAGAGGTCTTAAGAGACCAGGGTTCGCAGTTCACCTCTGCAATGATGAACGAAGCATTCAGGTTGTTGTCCATCCGAGGCCTGCGAACTACGCCTTATCATCCCGTGTGTAACGGGCTATGTGAGAGGTTCAATGGGACTCTCAAGAAGATGTTAAAGTGCATGGCCACGGTTCATTGCTCCTCTTCTGTTTGCTTATCGAGAAGCCCCACAGCACTCCTTGAAGTTCTCACCCTTTGAGCTGGTGTATGGAAGGTCGGTCCGTGGACCACTTCAAGTCCTTTGCGAGTTATGGGACGATGAAGAACCCGACCCTGAAGTCAAGACCACCTACACCTACGTCCTTGATCTAGCTGACCGCCTTCATGTTCTGGTGTCAACATCTTTTTTCATATGAAGTTGTAGTATCACACATTGTACATAATAATTTTTAAAGCTGTTTAGTCATAATTAACAGTGTGTAATTAAGTGTGAATGATGAACAACCAAATATTATTTCGCTGTTAGCTTTGGTATAGAAAGAAGGTGGATGGCAGACCATAAGGGCCACCCTGTTTCAATTATAAAATGAAGGTTAGGAGAAGTGAAAAGATATCTGAATAGTGCGTAAGTGTGAAGTCCTGGGGAACCATTTATTATGTTGGTATATGTGAATGTACTTAATACCATTTTATAGAGGTGTATAATGTGCTAGTAGAGTTGTCATTTATCTCTACTTTTTGCACAAGCCCAGAGTATATGTAAATGCTCGGCACCTCACTTTTTAGCTGACCTCAGCACCGAGCCCTAGTCGGCTCGGTGAGAGTACAGCGTCAGAAGCCATTTTATAGTTATAAAGGGAGGTGGTATCGCTCTTACATATCTCTCGGGTTGCAGTTATATTATTGTGTACCCAATAAAGAGAGATTTAATCTGCTCACTTCTGTCACCTTACGCTACCACTTAATAACAGACCAGCTTCCACCTTCTAGTGGCAGAGGACCTTTGGTGGGAAGTGTCGGGCAGTGACGGCGAGTAGCTGACGTGTACTACAGACAGTGTCGTCGATCCAACACGGTGGTCTAGTTATACTAAAACAGCAGAACACATAATATTTATTGGTGCTAGCGGTGGCACGATATTTAGTGCTAGCCGTGTACCGATACATTAAATTGGTGGCAGCGGTGGGATACGATACGTGCTAAAGGGATTTATGCTGTGAACCAGTAACCCTTGCAATCGCTGGTTCCTGAAGGTGAAACAGAAAATCTTACTCAACTGTTGTAAGGGGACTAATTACCAGTGAGTTAAGTGGAGCAGATAAACTGAAGTGGTGCATATTAATTTCTCCCATTATTCTGCCAGTGTGAGAGTCCTATCTTAAGCACAAACTGGCAGTTATCTCGCCCTGTGGTGTGCGAGATATCTCCATCTTCAAACGCAAACTGGCAAGAATCTCGCTCTCGTGTGTGAGAGGCAAGATAAGGAGAGTTCAAGCCAGTGCGGTGAGGAGTGGGTCAACTAACGACTTCTAGGAACTCCAGAGGCGCAGACGGCCGAGGCGAGCTGAGGGAAGCGAGAGTGGCGGGCCTGGCGTGGTGCAGGGCAAACCAGTCGCTTGCTAACTCCCACAGCGAGCGGGCTGCCGTGTATGGTTGGAGGAGTCTGGTGGAGTGTGGAACGTGGAATGTGGAACATCATCCTGGACTTTCATATCTAGGTAGTGTCCATGCATTAGGAATCCACACACACACACACTTGAATCAACACACGTTAGTTAGTTAATGTGTGGAAATAAAGGTTTCTCAGAATTCCCTTGAAATAAATATACTTTCTGTGTATTTTATATGTGTCCCTTTCTCTGTCACTTACCGTAACTATCCTTTTTTTTTTATATCAGTTTATCTTCCTGTAACTGGGAGGGGAATATTACTGACAAGGTTAGATGGATACAGTGAAAAAAGTGGGGACGTAGAATTAGGGAAATAAAAATTAGCCAACCCCACTAGACTCAGCATTTTATGAGTGGGTTGATACATCAAATAAAAGTGCTCAGACATTAAATGAGTGAAGGACATATTGAGGATCAAGGTGATGAGTATTTCTGAAGGACAGGATGAGGATTTGAACGTTTTGCATTTGCGTTCTGGTCATACTTGTTCAACAGTCCCAGAGCAATCAGTTAGATCCAAAATGGCCACTAGTCTTGCTAATGAGAGTAATCCTAGTGAGGAGACTGTGGAAGTTAAGACTACAACAGTACCTTTGGTCACTCAGGATATGCAAAATCGTCATTAGTGATAGTACTACAACCACTCACATACCTGTGTTTACTGCAGATGTTTTCAGTACACCAGAAGGTTATGGACAGAATTTATTTTCTGTTCCTTATTCAAATGCATGGGGTATAAACACAGATGGTATTGGCATGCGAACCCAGAATCCTAATCAATGGGGCATGAATACTAATATTGGCATGCAAACCCAGGGCCCTTATCCAAATACCTGGGGCATGACTAACAATATGGGCGTGCAAGGTCAGACTAACCCTCGTCCTTTGTGGCAGATACCTGTATCTAATATGGCACCCACTAATCAGGCTACTGATATAGCTCAGCAGTACCCTAACTCTGCTGAAAGTCAGGCTTTGGCGAAGGCAGGCATATGCTATGCAGAAGCTAGCAAAGCCTTGCAAACTTTGGGCTGGAGAGATACAGCTACTATTTCTCCACAGCAAAGGACCAAGGCTGTTAAGCCAGAGGTGAAAAGATGGTGTGTCATACATGGGCATTGTCCTCATGAAACGGACTGTTGCCCCTTTGTCATTGAAAAGAGGAAGAAACTAGGGAACCAAGCTAGTTCGGGGGAAGCTCAGGGCCGAGTGCAAAAGTAATTAAAATAGTACAATCCACCGATGCGTGTGTGGCAGCTATTACTAAGGTGGACTTATTATCTATTCCTTGGATCATAGGGAAAGGTCAAGTGTCCCTGATCGTAGATACAGGAGCATGTACAAACATTATTTTTAGTAAAGCGTTGGAAAGACTTAAAAGTGAAATGCCTCTAACAAACTGGACATTAACACCACCTGATGTAATGTTGACAGGTGTGACAGGGAGTAGAATGAAGATTGTAAGCCAGGTACCGTTGACATTGAGGGCAGATAAACGATCTCCTGTGTTACATGCTACGTTTTATGTGGTTGAGGATTTTCCTCTACCAGCTGATGGGCTGTTAGGCATTGAAACCATGGAGGAGTATGATATAGTAATACACCCTCAAAGACATTCCATTTCCTTTAATGGGAAGGAGTTTGTAGGCTTAATCCCTCAGCGACACGAACTGGAACTGGCATCCAATCAGGAGCCGTCCAACCAGTTGTGACCCCGACAAGTGAAGCGTCAAGGGAGTCCCCGGATGCACACGAAGCGGAGGGTATGAACTGGAAGAAAGTCAGGGCTATAGTGAGTGGTAATCACCACTTACCCAATCAAACTGTCTGTAAAATTCCTGTCTGAGTACCTGACGTGTCGGTGGGAACTGATGTAGCATGCTTAACTGAGACTGTAAAACATAAGGCATTGTCGCTGGAATCGACCCTGACTAGCGTTGGCCAAGACCAGAAGACGCCCCTCTTCATTGCAAATATGAGTGGTGGCGCAGTTAAGCTCAGAGATGGTTGTTATATAGGTGACTTGATGTGCTATGGTGCCCCCGTAAAGGAAGTCGACGACGTGCCGGTGATCTCTCCTGTAATTACATCTCAAGCAACGACTCAGTTGGAACCCGTACGTCTGGCTAAGGAAAAACAGCTGGAGCAATATGTGAAGGTCACGGATAATGTAGATCATAAAACACGACTCCTAGCCCTCCTTAGAGAATTTTCCGACGTAGTAGCACTTCCAGGAGAAGTGCTGGGTAGGACGGATAGGGTGAAGCATCATATTGGTTTGTGCCCTGGTACAAATCCAGTTTATGTGCCCACATACCGTCTACCGCACAGCCAAAGGGAAGCAGTGGATGAGGAAGTTGAAAGGATGCTTCGTGATGAAGTTATCCAGCCTTCCTCCTCGCCTTGGAATGCACCCCTCTTTCTAGTGCCTAAGAAGGACGGTGGTGTGAGACCTGTTGTGGACTTTCGGCAAGTGAACAAGGTAACAGTATACTGTGTTTACTTGTCTGGATCTAGCGTCAGGGTATTGGCAGGTGGAGCTGACCGAAGAGTCGCGTCCCATTACTGCTTTTAGCACTCACCGTGGGCACTTTGAATTTCTCCGGATGCCTTTTGGACTGAGTAATGCTCCTTTAAAATTTCAGCAGATGATAAACCAATTGTTTGGCGAGATGTTAGGGCAAGACGTCTTAGCGTATCTAGATGACCTAATCATCGTGAGTAACAATGTTAACAGTTATTTTAACAAGTTAAAACGAGTGATGGAAACCTTGAGATCCGCAGGTCTGAAAATTAAGCTATCTAAGTGTGAATTTCTGAAATCCAGTATTAGATTTTTAGGACACCTAGTTGATGGTAATGGCATCAAGACTGTGCCGGACAAGGTAAGGCCAATGTTAAATTTTCCTACACCACAGAACAAGGATCAGATAAGATCATTCCTAGGCCTCACTGGCTTTTATAGGAGTTTTGTCCACAGGTATGCCATCATAGCATCACCTTTAACGACGCTACTTAAGAAGGACGCTGCATGGAAATGGGGACCCTCGGAAGAGAAAAGCTTCAACGAGCTCAAACAAGCCATGTCAGAAACATCCGTATTAGCGTTTCCTGATTATACTCAACCATTCTATCTGTGCACGGACGCCTCAGGTCTGGGTCTGGGAGCGGTGTTACAGCAGAAAGATGAGCAAGGAAAGACACATACCATAGCGTATGCTAGTAGGGCACTAAGACCCCCAGAGAAGAACTATTTGACGACACATTTGGAGACATTAGCAGTCGTGTGGGCGTTAGGACATTTCCGGGATATTATCTTTGGCTACCGGATAATTGTTTTAACTGACCATGCACCCATACGCGACTTGTTTAAAGGAAAAAACTTGCACGGTAAGGTTGCGCATTGGTTTGGCAAGGTAATGGAGTTTGATCCAGAAGTCAGATATTTACCAGGCCGTCAAAATGTTGTAGCCGACGCGTTGAGTAGAAACATTGCTGCTACCATAGCCGAGGATGTTGCTCTTGCTGAGTATTCCTCAGACACGGTAAAAACGGAGCAACATAATGATGCGATGTGGTCTCAAGTCATCTATGCCTTGGAGTCTGGCGATAATACTTGTCTACCTGAACTCCCAGTACCAATGACTCACTTCCATCTTCAACAGGGTCTCTTGTATAAGCAACCCCCAGGGAAGGACACTGCATATCAGTTGGTTGTTCCTGCTACCTTACAGCAAGCCATGCTACAGTTAGTTCATGACGTACCTCAAACGGGTCATCCCGGTCGCGATAGATGCATACGTAAGGCGAGAAAGAAATACTATTGGCCGACCATGAGGAAGGACATAGAAGCCCACGTCAGTCAATGTGTCAAATGCGCGGAAATACGAGGAACGACGGGACTTCCGACTCCCATCTTAGAGTATCCTCTACCAGAAAAACCCTGGGATACAGTCTCCATTGATCTCTTAGCGTTGCCGAGAAGTCGTCAAGGTTCAAGTTATGTACTGGTGGCAGTGGACCATTTCTCACGATTCACTGTTTTAGCACCTTTACAGACGAAAACTTCAGAGGAGGTGGCGCACGCTTTTGTGACTTCAGTGATTTGTCCATACTCTACACCTAAGGTATTGCTCAGCGATAATGGCAGTGAATTTCGTAACCAGGTGTTACAAGAAATCTGTCGTATGTATGGAGTAAAGCAAGTTTTTGTAACGCCTTACAGTCCTAAGAGCAATGGCCTGGTGGAGAGAATAAACAGGAAGATACTGGAAGTCTTGAGACCAGTAATAACCTCAAATCAATAGGATAACTGGGAAGACTGGTTACCACATGTAGTGGCGACCATCAACTCCTCAGAAAATTCATCAACTGGGAAGTCTCCTCATTATATCCTTTATGGAGAAGAGAAAGTGTTACCCTACGATTTGTTGGCTGGACCTCCTATTCCAGTATACAACGAAGAAGACTACGCAAAGGTACAGTTGTTGATATTCCAACGTATACACAGTGAAGTACGGAAAAGATTAAAAGCCTCAAGAGCGGAGATGATGGCGAAACAACACAAAGGTAGTCAAGAAAAGACGATCAGGCAGGCCAGAAGGTCATGATCCACAACCCTGAGAGAATTTCCAAGCTCAGACCTAAGTTCCGCGGACCATATACCGTTGTGGAACGAGTACGTGGAAATACTTATAGAATAAAGGATGAAGCTAATGGAACTCAGGAGGTAGTACATGCTGATAGGATCAAACTAGTAAGTCAAGAGCTAGGCCTATCGTCTGATGTGTTGTCCCCTCTGTCTTCGTCGCAGTCTGTCGTTGTCTGTACCTGTCCCTAACCAAGAGTATCGCAGCAAGCTACGATCCCACAACAAGAGTGATTAAGGGAGTATCTTCTCTTGCAGAAAATAATGTGGCTGTGGCTCATACTCCTCGTGCGTTGCTTGGGGTGGACCTATGGAAAGACATCGGACACGGACACAACTGCGTTAATGCCAGGAGCACTGAAGAGCCCACTTGGAGAAGTCATGGTAGTGGAAGATGCAATATGCGTCTACTATCCAATGGAAGGCTATCTCCAAAAGCCAGATATTGTCAAGGAGGTCTCCAAGGGCTTGTCGAATCTCAGACAGCAACTGTTGGAAGTGGGAAAGATGTTTAATCGAAACCCACGATTGACGAACTCTGACACTGAAGCTTTGGAACGAACCTTGCATGGAATTGTTGAGCTTCAGACTAGGCATATAGACAGGCTCACCGACAGGCTCACTAACTTGCATGTTGCTTTACCTAACGTACACTCTGATCTTTCCAAGCATGTCCATGCACGTACTAAGAGAGGACTTGTGGATTTTCTAGGAATCCTGTCTCAACAACTCTTTGGCACGGCATTAGATAAGGATGTAGTGCAATTGGGTAGACAGATGCATGACTTGACACTGCCCACTAAAGCCAATAATAGATTAATCATGCATGTGTATAAACAGTTAGATGAGTTCACTAACAAAGCTAACGAGATAATTAGAACTACCAACCATCTAGTAGAGCTTGTGAACAACATCCAAATTAACCTACCAACCCTAGCTAACTTGGTGTTATTCGCTGAGTACTTACATGCTCTCGACGAGTCAACCACTGCTTTGGAGAAGCATGCAGCCAATATGGTGGACGGCTTAATCGATGCAAGTTTGAACGGGGTTAATGCTTTATTGCTGCCTACTAATGTACTAACAAATGCACTTGATATAGCTATGTGGAAGCATGGACTTATGCCACTCTTTGATCTGAGTCAACTGGAATATTATTACCCATTGTTAGAGGCCCAGTTGACCCATGAAGGCATCCTGATATTGGTACCTATGAGGAATGTTGTATCATACCAGGCATGGCGGTTCATTTCCTTCCCTTTTGCTACTGCTAATAATACACTTGTTGTTATTGAAGAGGGTCCAGAGGTGCTAGTTGTCTCAGATGACAAGAAATATGTAGCAGAAACGACTGTGGATGAATTTGAGAAGTGTAAGGCCTCATTTCTTGATCTCCATGTATGTTCTGCTTTCCATTTTGTCTTCGTACCATTAAAGGTAGAGGAGTGTAAGAGGGCCTTGTTGGACACAAATACTTCCTCTGCTCTGCAACGTTGCACCTTCCAACCCATTCAATTGAAGTCAGTTTTCCATGCTCATATTCATGCGAAACAGTACTTTTACTTTCCTGAGACAGAGGACGTAACTGTGACTTGTGCCTCGCAGAATCAATTCCTTACAGTAAAGGGGTATTATGTTGCACCTGATTTTTGTGAGTTACACAGTAAAGAGATAGCAGTTCTGCCTAGCAAGCATCATCTAGCTTTGTCAGTGAACTTCTCATCCCAGTTACGACCCTTTTTACCTTCATTCAATGTTACTTCCTTGAATGTGAACAGGCTGTCTCATGTATTAAAGGAGCTTACCTTCCTCTCTCACCTGAACAGGACTGATTTAGAGCCTTATGTACTGTCCTATCTTCCTTCATACCTTTCTCCTTCCTATTTTGGTCCTGGCATTGGTCTTCTACTTATTGTGGTCTTGTCCTGTGTTTGTGGTTTAGGCTACTATTTAAGGCACCAATTAAGGAACCCACTGAGACCACGTGTCCGTACTCGCGGATTGCAAGTGGATGTTCCTGAATAGTTAGCTACCCTACACTCTGGTTAGGCTACATGGTAGTTAGGACAACAATGTCGACGAGGACGTCAATGGTGTGGCTGAGCGATGTTCTGGTGTCAATATCTTTTTCCATATGAAGTTGTAGTATCACACATTGTACATAATAATTTTTAAAGCTGTTTAGTCATAATTAACAGTGTGTAATGAAGTGTGAATGATGAACAACCAAATATCATTTCGCTGTTAGCTGTGGTATTGAAAGAAGGTGGATGGCAGACCATAAGGGCCACCCTGTTTCAATTATAAAATGAAGGTTAGGAGAAGTGAAAAGATTTCTGAATAGTGCGTAAGTGTAAAGTCCTGTGGAACCATTTATTATGTTGGTATATGTGAATGTACTTAATACCATTTTATAGAGGTGTATAATGTGCTAGTAGAGTTGTCATTTATCTCTACTTTTTGCACAAGCCCAGAGTATATGTAAATGCTCGGCACCTCACTTTTTAGCTGACCACAGCACCACGCCCTAGTCGGCTCAGTGAGTGTACAGCGTCAGAAGCCGTTTTATAGTTATAAAGGGAGGTGGTATCGCTCTTACGTATCTCTCGGGTCGCAGTTATATTATTGTGTACCCAATAAAGAGAGATTTAATCTGCTCACTTCTGTCACCTTACGCTACCACTTAATAACAGACCAGCTTCCACCTTCTAGTGGCAGAGGACCTTTGGTGGGAAGTGTCGGGCAGTGACGGCGAGTAGCTGACGTGTACTACAGACAGTGTCGTCGATCCAACACGGTGGTCTAGTTTTACTAAAACAGCAGAACACATAATATTTATTGGTGCTAGTGGTGGCACGATATTTAGTGCTAGCCGTGTATCGATACATCCAGTCGATGTGCAAGTTAGCTAAGGAAGAATTGATCAAGGCGTGTGAAGTTCAGAAAGCCTATTATGATAAGAAGGCAAAACTTTGGAAGTTTAGTCCAGGCGATAAGTGCCTGGTGTTACTCCCCACTGCCCACAACAAGTTGTTGGTGCAGTGGAAGGGTCCATTAGATGTAGTAGAGCGCATTCAGGCCTCAACTACATAATTCAAATGGGGAATCTTCGCAAAAGGTTCCACATTAACATGTTGAAGGCTTATCATGAGTCAGAGCCCGAGGAGACTGGCCTACGAGTAGCTGATGATAGTGACCAGCCACTGAAAGAAACCAGGGCAGCTGCGGTGATCCCAGCTGATGACCATGATGACGAGCCCTTAACCGCTCAGTCCAGTCAGGAAGAGACTGTCGGAGATGTTTGACTTAACGCTGACTTAGCATTAGGTGATCAAAATGCCATAAGGTCACTGCTTTGTCAGTATGCTGATGTCTTCTCTGACCAACCTAGACTTGCAAAGGTTGATTGTCACAAGATTGAGTTGACCAGTGATACTCCCGTAAAGGTTAAGCCATATCCGATTCCCATGCGACTACTGGGTGCAGTAGACAACGAAATTGCTGACATGGAGATTGCAGGTATTACTGAGAAGTCCTCATCTCCTTACTGCAGTCCAATGGTAGTAGTCCGCAAGAAAGATGGTGGAGTCAGGATTTGTGGCGACTATAGGAGGCTCAATGCAGTCACCAAAGTGGATGCTGAGCCGATGGGTGACCACATTGCCATCTTCTCCAAGCTGGCAGGGTCACGTTATTTCACGAAGCTGGGTGAAGGGATTCTTCCAGATTCCCCTTCACCCCGAGAGCTGTCAGTTCACTGCCTTTGCTACTCCTAGGGGGTTGTATCAGTATAAAGTACTCCCATTTGGACTTACCAATTCCCCAGCAGTATTCAATCGTGCCATGAGATAAGTGCTCCATGGTATCGTAGGAGTAGAGATGTTTGTTGATGATGTCCTTGTTCATTCCGCCACGTTGGAGGAGCACCTCAGACTCTTGGAAATTGTCTTCAGTAGACTCAAGAGTTTCAACACGACTGTGAGGCCTAGCAAATGTAAGATTGCTCACAGTGAGGTGGAGTTCCTCAGACATATTGTTGGCAACAATCACTGCAGGTGTCAGGGTGACAAGATCAGGAAGGTTAGAGAAGCCCCGAGACCCATGACCAAGAAACAGGTTAGGGCATTCCTTGGCCTAGTGGGATATTATAGGAGTTTATCTCCATCTTTGCTCTCATTGCCCAACCGTTGTACAAGGTGCTACGGAAATATGCTCCAAACACCACTGAATGGGGAGAAGCGCAAGAGAGATCTTTTGCCGCCCTTAAGAACATGTTGTACAAGGAGCCTATCTTGCAGTTGCCTGATTCCAACAAACCTTTCATACTGCACACTGATACTTCACAAGATGGAGAAAGTGCCGTATTGATGCAGGAATTGGAAGGTGGAATCTTCCCAGTGGCATACCACAGCCGTAAGCTAAAACCCGGCGAGAGGAATTACAGTTCTGTTGAGAAGGAACTCTTGGCCATGGTCGATGGTGTTAAAAAATATTATTATTATTTATACGGGGCACCATTCACTCTGGAAACTGATCATATGCCACTCACTAGTCTTAGCACGATCAAGACGGCTAATGCAAGATTGACACGCTGGACACTGTATTTACAGCAGTTTAACCTTGTTGTGAGATACATCAAGGGAAGTGATAACGTAGGTGCAGACCTGATGTCTCGCCTGCTAACTGCTGACTAACACGGGCAACTGTTGTATGCTGGGTTCAGTAAGATAGGCGTCCTCAGAGATTTGAGTAATCCAAGGACCAACCTGGTTCCCAGTTAAAAGTGTACCAGTAATTGCAAACATCTCGCCTGTTGGCCCCACAGGACACAGTATGTCCAGGGCCTGTACATACATGTATACCATAAGTTAAGGGGGAAGTTTGAGAACCCTGCAGAGACAGTCCGAGGCTGTGTATGAATTACCTTGTGGAACGTCTCGAGCTGTGGGCCTCTCTGAGGATTCCCGGAGAATGCACAATATCCACATGAGTGTTCACACCCACGGTGGGTGTTAAAACGTGACCTCCCCGAGATTGCGTAGCGATTCTCAGCTTTCTGTCATTAATCGTAAGCATAGAGTTAGTTAACCAGTAAACTGGGTTCCATTAGCGAATCGCAGCGTTTGATGTCCTGCACAGACGCCCAGTCTTTTTGCTCATGACCACGTTCCCTGGTTAATTTAGCGAATTGCAGCGTTTGATGTCCTGCACAAATGCCCAGTCTTTTCGCTAATTAAGTTTAGGGTTTAACCAATAAACTGGGTCAGCGTTTGATGTCCTGCACAAACGCCTTGACTATGTTTCCTGGTTAATAATGTAAATAGTGTACTTTTTGTAACATAAGTACTGATTGCTAGGCAGAGAAAGAGAAATGACACTTTTGATGCTCCACCTTAATTCCTTTTGCAGGTGCAGCTGGTGGGTGCAGCATTGGCATGCAGATCAGCTGGTCGTCCCTGTCGCATGCTGCTGCCCCTTCTCTTCTGCCTCGTCATCATTATTTACTATGAATTTGTACTACATGATTTTACACGTAGGTGCAGTTACACCACAACTGTCACACCTACACCATGTATAACATACATTACGGTACATAACAATTAGTTGTTAATGTAAATGTAGCGAACTTTTTGCTCAGTTTGACCTGGGTACAGGATTTTTCACCGTCGTCACGGAGTTTTTCCCTCAAGGTTGCTTCTATTAACGTAAATACGAGTTTTTTTTTTTCACTCACTGGCGACTGTGACTTTCTCCTGTAGCAGGATAGCACACACACACCACAGTGTGAATTTTGTGTGACTGAGTTAGGAATTATATGTATGTATATTGAAATCTTTTTTTTTTCTGAAGGAAAAAAAGATTTTATTTTCATGGGGCGTAATGTCACGAGTCGGCTCGTGACATCATTTGGTGGGAAACCACGAACTCTAGTAGAATCCCAGTGTTTATCGTTCAGTTAACCACTCACCCGGCCGGGAGTGTTTTTCAGGCAATTTTCCAATGTGTCATAAATGATCGTCTTTGTGCAAGACATTAGCACTTCCGCTGAGCGATTTGTTGTGGGCATGTTTCGCTCACTCTAGCCGTTAGTAATGCGGCTGGACATTTGCCTCTTTCCCACGATACGAAGTCAGTCAAGTTTTGTGTGCCGTGGAAGCAAGTTGTGTGTGGCAGTGTCCCTTCTCAGTAACGACACCCAGTTCCCGCAACCGCCGTTGAATTCCAGAGGCTCAGCGTGTGCAGTGTCCCTCCTCAGTAACGACACCCAGTCATCCACTTTGTCCACTTTTCTGACCAGTATTTTCTTTTCGTTTTCCTAGGTTGAAGAGTTTAGCTTCTGAGTGAGCGAGTGAGTGCGATCTCTTTATTTTGAATTCATTTTGAAATGTAACGTAAATTTCTTTGTAATCATTAAATTTAACAGTTCTTTTTCTCGAGCTTAGTGTAATGTAAATTCGAGTTTTATTTTCTATATTAAGCTTATTTCACTTATAGCTCCTAGCTTGCAGAAACGCTTTGCTATTCATAACTGGTACTTAGGCCAGTCTTTTGTATTAGGCTTAAAATTCGTTGTGCCATCTAGGAGTTAATGCATCAGCAAGAACCTGATATCATTAATAGTATTAATTAATGATTCTCAAGGGTGAAGTCACTTTCTCCAGAGGCTAACAGTACTAACAACAGCAATTGTGAGGAATTAGTCTCTGCTGTGTACTCTTGAGAAAGTTTATAAATTCTCGTTTTTAGAGAATCGGCGAAGCAAGCCAGTATAAAGTAATCATTGCTTGATTTAGCAAGACAATTCATTGTCCCTCCTCTCAGTATTATTTAAAAATCATCCTTTAATATTGTATAATCTTAAAAATCCCGTGACAACCGACTACACTAGGTTCATAGAGGCAGTCAATTCTCTCTAAGTCCAATTTTCCCCCCAGAATATAACCTACAACAGTCAGAGTTATATCTAGGTCCCTAACTGTACTACTGACGGAATAGGTACAAAGTGGGAAACAACCTTCGCCCAAGAGTCTGACCAGGACGAAAATCTCTCTCGAGTTTTATCGCTTGCGAGGTAGATCTGCTAACCACTGCACCAATGCCCACTGCCCCCTCCTAATAAATTGTTTATATTCGGAGAGGCTGCGTCTGTAATCCCTTCTGGCGGTTTTATTTTCATCTCTCTCTCTCTCTCTCTCTCTCTCTCTCTCTCTCTCTCTCTCTCCTAGTCAGTCTTCCTTTCCCTCACATACTACCACACTTTATTTCTTCCCCTCATTCTTTCCACGTCCGAATCACCCCACTGTATTTCTTTAGGTCAGTATTATAAAAATCCACGGTAAGGGGATGTGAGAGAGTAGTAAGCAGATAAAGAAAGAAAGGAAGAAGTTCTATTTGTAAGAAAGGATGTGTACTTCGCCAGCATGGGAATGCGTGAAAAAATAGTAATATCACACTCTCCCTTTCCATTTTCTTTCCGCCTCTTGCACTGTATGTTAAACTTCCCTTTGTATGTTAATGAGGAGGAATTTGTTGATATATGTGTGAAGGACAGATTAACCTTTACTGATGTAGGGGAAAATAAAGTTTCTGCATAATGTGAAAAATGAAGAATCATCATTGACCTCAACATCATTATTACCTACATCATCATCATCACCATCACAATTAACATCACCATCACCACCACCATTATCAAAGTAGATCATCACCACCACCATTACCACAACCACCACCATCACCATCACCCCCACCTCCACCATCGCCATCAACACCATCATCACCACCACTACCACCACCATGATCATCAACCAGACCTCGTTTTATCAACCAAAGGATGAAGGAAAAAACATAAAAGAAACCATGTCATTTGAAGGCGAGAGAATGACTATACTTCGCCGGCATGAGAGGGTATGTGAGTATGAGGGAATATTCAGAGGGGTGGCAGTATGTTTGTGAAATATGTCATCCTGGGAGTGGAAGAAAGGGAGATAGCATATTTCAAGTGTGTGTGTGTGTGTGTGTGTGTGTGTGTGTGTGTGTGTGTGTGTGTGGTGATATTTCTCTTTCTCAACAGCTTCCATTGTGTGTGTGTGTGTGTGTGTGTGTGTGTGTGTGTGTGTGTGTGTTTAAAAGCTAGAATAAATTGGGATGAAAAGAGACAGATAGACAGAGCCAAAATGATGCAAAACAGATGGACATATAGAAAAAGCAGAGTTAAAGGTTCAGTAGATTTAAAGAATATGTACCAGAGAGACAGACTGACACAAAGCAAAAAGAGATACAGAAAAAGATGTAGGGGTAGGTATACAGATAAAAACAGATATCTCTCTCGTACTGAATGGACTAATAAACACACACACACACACACACACACACACACACACACACACACACACACACACACACACACACATTCTCAAACTTGATATGGAGCAGTTGACAGAGTATAAGACAAACATGTTCAAATATCGATTGACAGCTACACAGATAGACACGCAAACAGACAGACAGACAGATGGACAGGTAGATACATAGACATATAGACAGATAGACAGACAGACATACTAAGTGAAGTACGCCATTACCAGCGCCCATAAAACTGGCAAGTGTGGTACGTGAGAAATGGTAAAAAATAAAACATTAACACCAGCAGCACACACCCTTATTCCCATGCTCTCTCCATGTCACACTCTGACTCCCACACTCCCACACTCCCACACTCGGTCTCACTGACTGACTGACTGACTGAGTAACCCGTTCAGTGAGTGTGTGACTAAGTGAGTGAGTGGCTTACTGACTTAATAATTGCATGTCTACCTAAATGCCCGACGGACTAAACTGTTGATTGACTGACCCTCTCTCTCTCTCTCTCTCTCTCTCTCTCTCTCTCTCTCTCTCTCTCGCTCGCTCGCTCGGTCGCTCTCTACGTGCAGTATGTAAGAAAGCCATACCTTCAACTTTTTCCACACCATTCTGCTCACGGTTGACTCACTATACAACTTAATACCAGAAAAAAAAAAAGTGAAAAGTCATGAAAATATCCAGCAAACAGGGTGTGAAAAAGTGGCCTGAGTGCATGATAAAAACACAGCCTGCATTCAGTATTAACTTTACCTTTTTGTGCATGACTCCTCTACCCCAGTGCTCATAATCGGGTCCCTGTGAATGTAATATTGTCACGAGTTTAGCATGTTTAAGTTTAATGAAAAAAAAGAAAAAGCATTATAGAAAGGGGCTAACTATTCCTTTCTCTCTCTCTCTCTCTCTCTCTCTCTCTCTCTCACACACACACACACACACACACACACACACACACACACACCTTTGTTCAGTCCTGGTGGGGGACACCTACTCTCTTAATGCATGTTTGACACTGCACGATAAAGTTAAAGTACATGATACAAAGTGCTCTCTCTCTCTCTCTCTCTCTCTCTCTCTCTCTCTCTCTCTCTCTCTCTCTCCACATCTCTTGCATGATTCACCTATTCATTCCTCCATTCATAATCGACTAGCTATGGAAGCAAATATGAGGTCTTTAATATGTCCTAAATATGGAGAGAGAGAGAGAGAGAGAGAGAGAGAGAGAGAGAATGGTAACTCATGCCTTCTCTACGCATGACACTCTACCCCTCTGTGCATGACTGACTCCTCCTGGAATTTAATACTCACGAAGAAGTGCAAAATACGCCCCTTTCCTTCATGATTTATACTCACAATCCTTTGCGCATGATCCCCACATTTCTGCATGACTCCCTTTCACTAATAGAACATAAGAACATAAGAAGAGAGGATAACTGCAGTAGGCCGGTTGGCCCATGCTAGGCAGCTCCTAGAAGAGTAACTGAACTACTAGAATGAGATAAGGATAGCATAGAAGAAGGCTCTCCCCCGCCCTCCAAACCCTCCAGCCGAAGCCGGCAGGAAAAAGTCAGAAAGAACACCACGCCGTATAGAAAAACTGGCGTGGACATTTTACAGGAAAGTGTGAAAGGAGAATAGAGACTATCATAGTGTAACCTGAAAAGAAAATTTTTTTGAATTAGTATTGGTTATAAAATTTTCTTTATTCTATATCCACCCCTTATTTGCCATATGCTTATCTAGCCTATGCTTGAAACTCTCAATGGAAGAGGCAGCAACTACTTTACTAGGTAGCTTATTCCATTCGTCTACTACTCTATTACCAAACCAATTTCTACCGATTTCCTTTCTGAAACGGAATTTTTCTAGTTTGAAACCATTATTTCTAGTTATATACTGTATGCTCACTTTAAGTACCTTGCTAATATCTCCCTTGTTTATACCATTCATCCACTTAAAAACCTCAATTAAGTCTCCCCTTACTCTACGGCTCTCTAGCGAATGCAGACTTAGTCTTTTCAGTCTGTCTTCATATGACAGGTTCCGGACGTCATGTATCATTTTAGTCATTCTTCTCTGTACATTTTCTAACGAATTAATATCCATTCTATAGTAAGGACACCAAAATTGTACTGCGTAGTCTAAATGTGGCCTTACTAATGCTAGATAAAGTTGCAGTATTACTTTAGATGATCTATTGCTCACGCTTCTCGAAATAAATCCTAGGACCCTATTTGCTTTATTTCTCGCATTAATTCACTGTTGCCTAGGTTTAAGGTCGCTACAAATCATAACTCCTAGATCTCTCTCGCATTCCGATTTGCTAATTTCTTTGTTATCTAAGCTGTATTTAGTATCTCCAATGGTCTTGCCTACGTTAAGTACTTTACATTTTTCAACGTTAAATTCCATTTGCCAAGTTTTAGACCATTTGGACAATGTATCGAGGTCTTTTTGTAAGTTATGGCAATCGTCAGTCGAGTCAATGATACGCCCTATTTTTGTATCGTCGGCAAATTTGCTGATGCTGCTATTGACTCCCAAGTCTAGATCATTTATATATATGATAAATAATAAGGGACCGAGTACTGAACCCTGTGGTACACCGCTAGTTACTAATCCCCAGTCCGACTTAGTTCCATTTATTAATACTCTCTGCTTTCGTCCTTTCAGCCAGGATTCTATCCATTTTAAGATATCGCCGTCTATACCGTGTGCTCGAACCTTTCTAACTAACCTTTCGTGTGGGACTCTATCAAAAGCTTTACTAAAGTCCAGATAAATAACATCGTAAGCTTTATCGCTATCTACTGCCTCATAGACCTCCGAGTAGAATGACACCAAATTTGTGAGGCAGGATCGTCCTTGCCTGAATCCGTGCTGACTTTCGTTTATAAGATTAAATCTTTCTAAGTGTTCTCTAATCTTATTTGCCAAAATTGACTCTAACATTTTTCCTACTATTGACGTTAGACTTATCTGTCACTGTAAGATCTGTAACACCTCTTCCTAAGCGATTTCTTCTGCCACCTTTCTGTTTCGTAAAACCTCTTCCTAAGTGATATATTTTGACTCACTTTTCATGCCTTTGTTCATGACTGACTCCCCACTGAAAAACAGGCTCATATCCTGTCATTATAAGCGTCGCAACACCCTCTTCCTATGCGATTTATTTTGTCAGTAACACCGTGACATTCTCTTGTATGTTCTTTATATCGTGTTGGCAAAGTTTTCATCAACTGGTATATGAAGGTCAACCACTGAGTAAAAGTTCGTGCTCCTGTCTCTGTGCTGATCTATTTATTATTATTCTTTTTGGCCGAGACCCCCCTCGGCAGCCACCCTCCCTCCCCGTGGGGTGTGATCCTCGGGGGTCCCATCCTTTCTAACACTGACTCGAGTGAAGGTCTACTCCTGCGATAAATTTCGTTTCCCTTAATCGCGCCCTATAAGACCTGGACATTATCCTGCAAACAGGGAGTGAGTTGGTGAGTGAGTCGATAAGTAAATAAATAAGTATGTAAGAAAGTGATTGAGTGAGGAATTGTGTGACTGAGTGAGTGAACAAGTGAGTGAGTGAGTGAGTGAGTGAGTGACACAGTTAGAGACAAGCACTGTCTTTAGCTTCCCTTGTGAGCGTGGGGAAAAAAAAAAAAAAAAAGTCCTCTTGCCAGAAGTGTCAAATCTAAGCCCTTCCCTCCCTCACCCCCTTCTCGCCGACGTCAATGGCTTATTGTCCCCCGGAGGCCCCCCAGCCTCCCCTGGGGCCGCCTGACCCAAAGGGTGGCCTCTGGGTCCCCCCGGGTGCACCCCCGCCACATCCACATTATACCAAAATTACGCCAATAATTTTGCTCATAATCAGCTGTAGCTCTCGCAAGAGATCACTTCTTTTCATTTTTTTTTTTCTTCCTGTTATCTCATTAACACCAAAAGCTCTACAGTTCCAAAAAGCTCTTCGAAAATTATATATATGATTTGGCATATCATTGGCCTTTCAAGAAAATTTTGTTGTTTTTGTGTAGTTTGAGAGTTAACTGAATGTTGTTTTTGTAGTTGTCGTATTGGTGGTGGTAATAGTAGTAGTAGCTGTTAATATTGTTTCTGTTTTTGCTACTGTTAATTTCCTGATGTGTACGCCAACAGAATATTCTCTCTCTCTCTCTCTCTCCGTATGTGTGTGTGTGTGAGTTTTACAGGATATTGTTTCCGTTCCTGAATAACATCATTTCCGTACATAAACAAATAAACATACATATAAACAAAACAAAATAAAAAATACCCCCAAAGTCATAATCCTATTGGCAGTCTTACAAGCCAATCAGCCTTTTTAGACACCTTGTAGTTCCCTTCAGCGCCATACACCTTCTCAAGAAACGTGACCTTTTTCGTCCCCTGTAGCTTCTTTCATAACCAACAGCTTCTTATTCGTACCAGGATTTTTTTTTCCACTCTGTAGGTCCTATTCAGCCGTTTATTACCATCCAATTAAGGTGATATAATTTTTTGGTCACACTGTATCTCTCCTCCTACCACGCAACCCGCCCAATGAAGTCTAACTTTTCTGACACACGGTAATTTGCCCTCTTCGCTGCATTCAGTAATTTTTGAGCATTTTTCATTACATTTTTTTGCCCCATACTGTTTCCTTATAAAGGTTATGTAATTTTTGGACATCCTGTATATGATGTTCAATTATGGACAAAATGATGATGATGATGATGATGATGATGATGATTATTATTATTATCCGCTCATCTATCCATCAAGTAATCCAGTGTTGCCCCCTGATGAGCATAGGAGCCCGGAGATAGGCAAGTTGGTCCTGACATTTAAGATGAGATTGACCAGCCTGACTCATCCCTGACCGGCATTACGTTAGCAATAATCTCCAACCACCCCTTGGGTATAAACCTGCACAGGCTCAATCCGCTTGGAGCGCTTTATTACCCTCTAAACCACCAGGCGCCATAATAATAATAATCCGTCCGTCCGTCCGTTGCCAGACACCATAATCCCATAAGGGGTGGCCATTTGACTCTGAGTTATTTGTTTTACGGGGAGGGGCACTAACCCTCCACCAACCCACTTGTTGACACGTAGGGAGCACGTATGGCTTGGTTATATGGTTACCACCCAGCATTGTAAATGGTTTCTTGGCTTACAGGAAACCATTTGGCTTGTCACTCAATGTAAAGTCACCTGTAAAGGAAAGAAAAGCAATAAGAAGTGACAGGAAAGATGGGAGAAATAGGAAGAGAGGAGGGCAGGCACAGAAGAAGAATGATAAAGGCTAAGGAAGAAGTAGGCAGCACTACATCAAGTGAGTAGATGATGGCTGCCACCACCTATCACAACAAAAGCCTGTTTTTCACTCATGGCACCTGAATTTTGAAGGCACCAAGGAAGAGTTTTAAAGCAATATATAGAAACAGGTCCTTCATTATCCCCTCCTCCCTCACTTTCTCTCCCCATAAAGTTAAGTTTCCATACTTTAATTGGGTCTGTGTAGAGGCAGTGAACATCTTCTCTGGACCATGTGAAAGGGTGGTGGGTGCAGAGAAGACAGTCTGTGTCTATGTCACTCTTGAACAGTGAAAAGCCCACCACCCAGAGGAAGTTGAAGCTCTTGAGGTTCCTTACTTCTACTCCACAGCCCTCCAGGATGTCTGCACTGGCTACCCACAGCTGTCCCAGCAACCCACACTGTGTGTAAAGAGAAAGATCACAGCACTCTAGCAGAACCAAGACCTGTGCCAGAGGTATGCAGACAGCTCTGGCTGACTGTCCCACCTGAGAAGCTCCTGCCTCCACCACCCTCACACCACATTCACGTACCACATCACTTACATCAGAGCATTCTCTAGAGCTTCCTCCATAACCTCCTGTGCCCTGTGAGTTTTGTCCTCATCTTCAGCTTCCTCCTCATCGTCAGAATCTATCAACTGCTCAAAGTCCTCCGAGGTGAGGGGGAAGTTGAGCCGTAATGCCTCAGTACCCAAACTGCGTGTCAGTGTTGCGGTTTGTGAGGAGATTATGGTAGATTTGTCGCTGCTCTCCTCCAGCAGCGTTTTGGTAGGCGGAGAAGATGCCAGGGCAGGCTAGGTGGCCAATACACACATAATATATTGTCCTTTCATCCTAAATATCAAAATAAACACTCAAAATACACTTCACATTTCAACACCAAAGCCAAACCCACAGCAGCAAAACACCATTATTATTATTATTATTATTATTATTATTATTATTATTATTATTATTGTTATTATTATTATTATTATTGTTGTTGTTGTTGTTGTTAGCATTAGCATATTATTATTATTATTATTATTATTATTATTATTATTATTATTATTATTGTTATTATTATTATTATTATTATTATTATTATTATTATCGTGATGATTCACTCCTGCTGCTAATACTACTACTACTATTACTACTACTACTACTGCTGCTACTACTACTACTACTACTGCTACTACTACTACTACTATTGTAATTATTGTTATTATTAGTATTTTCATTATTATTATTATTATTATTATTATTATTATTATTATTATTGGAGGTTATGTAACTTTTGGACATCCCGTTACTTTCGATTCCTCCATTGCAGCCTCCCAAAGTAAGGTTCTGACTTTTGAGCACTCTGTAGTATTCAGATTCCCACAACACTGTGTCCAATATATTACCCGTCCCCGCCCCGGAGGGCTCGGGGACGGGTATTGTTTTCACTCCATTTCTCTGTTTGTTTGTTTGTTTGTCTGTCTGTCTGCCTGTCTTTTAACAACTTTACGCGAACACTACTTGGTTCGATTTTTACTAAAATATCGGGGATGATTGGCTATGACCTTCTTATCACCTGATTTAATTTTGGGCCAAATTGGGTCAAGGACAAGGCTGTAGGGAAAAAAAGGTAAAAAAAAAAA
Source organism: Coenobita brevimanus (assembly GCF_032717465.1). Lineage (NCBI taxonomy): Eukaryota > Metazoa > Arthropoda > Malacostraca > Decapoda > Coenobitidae > Coenobita > Coenobita brevimanus. Next base: position 36,523,671 of record NC_137057.1, read on the forward strand.
ATGGTAACTATTTTTTTCGCCATAACTCCTGTCAGATTTGTCGTATCGACACGAGACAAAACCTAAATGTGCGTTTGTCAGATGTGCATCCTACAACATGCCTCATTACATCAGGGGGCCACCCCTCAGTCAGCGGCAGGGGGGCCAGAATCAGGTTGGTCAGACCTAAAATTTCAAATGGGCATAAAGTCATCAATTTTCACCCGAGTTACTTCAGATTTGTTATGTGACTTCTTTGACTAGATATCCTGTAGTGTTTATAGGTCAGCACTAAAATGACTGGCGGGGACGGGTTTGCTGTGCCTTGGCACCGCTTCTTGTTTTGCTTAGTACACCTTACTGTCCTCTTCCGTGTTAGATACATCATTCTGATATTGTCGTACTCTCTATAACTAACTCTCCAGGATATTAACCAGACATATCCAAAAAATAATCACTAAGGAGGAGGTGTTACGGAGCCTCCTTAACTGACAAGAATACGAGGGATATTAACCAGATATATCTAAATACAAATCGCTAAGGAAGAGCTGTTAGGGAGTTTCCTTAACCACCAAGAAAACGAGCTTAAGTGTTCCCTAAATTTTGGATGAGAGGATCGTTTTCGGTGAGACCCGGGTTCGACTCAGACACCATACTTGGTTTCTGTTTTCAGTTAGTTTGGTGGGAGGGAGGGGAAGAGAGAGAGAGAGAGAGAGAGAGAGAGAGAGAGAGAGAGAGAGAGAGAGAGAGAGAGAGAGAGAGAAAAGTTCCTGACAACTAGACAACATGGTTTTTATTTTCCAGCGGTGTAATTGGAGGTGAGGAGGAGGGACGGGAGAAGAGAGGGAAGAGGAGGAATGGAAGGGAAGAGAAGGAGATGGATGGGAAGGGAAGGAAAGAGAAGGGAGGGGAAGTGGGGAAAGGAGTGGGGAAAGGGAGAGGGTTAAAGTGGAAGTGTGAAAGTGTGAGTCGTTTGATGGGGAAACGAGGCGAAGAAAAGCTAGTATTGAGGAAAGGAAGGTGGGGAAGGAAATGGAAAGGAAAATAGAAACGAAGGAAGGAAAGATAGGAAGGGAGAAGGAGAGACAGGGAGAAGGAGAGGGAGGGAGGGAGAAAAATTACAGTGTCTAACAGAGAAGGATGAGGAGCAAGAGAGAATGGAAAACAGGGAGGGACATGTGGTACTTCAATGTTAAAAATAATAATTGCAGGCCACATTAATCAAGCAATTAGCAGCTTCTTTTCGTGGAAAAATAAAATAAACGGTAATTTTTTGTTGTTACAGGTATTTAACGGAAAAAAATGGAAACAGCATACCAATTAATCTTGGCACCGAGCTCTTTTTACAAGAGAACGGTTCTTTTTTGTATCATTAATCACTGGCTCGCAACACACACACACACACACCCACACACACACACACACACACACACACACACACACACACACACACACACACACACACACACGCACGCAGAAACAGAAAACAGTTTTACGAAGGCGAGGCTACAGGATTATTGTCTTTGGTTTAAGTGAATTACCCCTTCATTGCGGGCGTTTTTTACTATTCCTGCCATTTCCAGGCGAGTTTACTCAGTTTAGGAAGGATCTGGAATGAAGGCAGACATCGACCCACCTCAGACCGTCCCGACCAAGAGTGCCCCTGCCCTCACCGACCCAACCCACACCGACCCGACCCAACCCAGTCCAACCCACACCGCCCCAACCTAACCCAGCCCTACCCAAACCGCCCCAACCCAAACCGCCCCAACCCAAACAGACCCAACCCAAACAGACCCAACCCAAACAGACCCAACCCAAACCGGCCAAACTCAAACCGACCAAACCCAACCCAACCCAAACCGACCCAACTTAAGCCGACTAAAACCTGATCTGGCCCAACCCAAACCGGCCCAACCCAAACCAACTCAACCCAGACAACCCATCCCAAACTGGCCCAACCCAAAACAACCCAACCCAAACCGTCCCAACCCAACCCAAGCCAACCCAAACCAACTCATCCCAAACTGACCCAACCCAACCCAAACCAAACAAACCCGCACCAACCCAAACCAAACCAAACCCTCACCAACTAAAACCAACCCAAGCCAAACCCGCACCAACCCAAACCAACCAAACCCAAACCGACCCAACATAAGCCAATCCAACATATACCAACCAAACAGAAAAGGCAAGTTTTATAGAAAAGAAAACTTCAGTTGATCACATTTCCTGTTTTCAAGCCAAGGTTCCGGCAATAAAAGAGAACAGAAATAGAAAACAGATTGTGCGATAAGATGAACAGAAGGAATATTGACAAAAAAGTAAATAAAGGAAAAACAGAATATATATATATATATATATATATATATATATATATATATATATATATATATATATATATATATATATATATTCCTTTGAATCCACAGCTTCATAGAAAAAACCGGGGGGGGGGGGAGGCAGAAAAAACAATATGTGCTAGGAAAAACAAATGGCATACTGACGAAAAAGTGTATAGAAAAAGTATAACGGCAAAAAAAAATCAGTGTATCTTTTTTTCTACAGGCCAAAGCTCAAGTAAAAAGGGCACAAAGGAAAAGGAAACGGAATGTACCGAAGAGGAATTACAGGAACCCTTCCCCCCTCCCCCCCCCAAAAAAAATGAAGAACAAAACACATACAGGACAATTAATATTACCTCAAGCCTAAAAAAAAAAAGAAAGAAAAGAAACTAGGTCACTAACTCGAAAAACAAGGAAAAAGAAAACGTAATGTACGGCAGGGGGGACTAACGGAGTATTGACAGGGTCCCAACATGGTCAGGAACGAAAAGGCTGGTAACTCCACCACAACGCCAAGCTGTGTCGATGTTACTGGCTGTTCTTTTAAAGCCAGTGTGTGGGGAGAGAGAACTGGCACACACACACACACACACACACACACACACACACACACACACACACACACCGCTCGCTGGTGCAATGGTATCATTCTCGCTTGCAATCTGGTAGACGGGAGTTTGCGCCTCGCTCAGGTTGTGAAAAGTTTCACTGACGAAGTGGGTGTGTAACTTGCAATACTTTGGTGATAGAAACTCCGTGTACAAACAGCTAGATAAGGAGTTTATTACAAGCTCACAGTAAAACAGTCTGCACTTCTCGGCTGCCTGATATCTGGGGAGGCGGTGGCTCAATCGGTAGAGAGGTGGCCTGCAGTCCTAACGGACCCAGGTTCGAATCCCGGCTGGGGCAGGGAACAGTTTAAGGATTTGAATTTCATTAAATCAGGCTTTACTGATCTACCAGAAGACCCGCCGACATGTCGTAAAAATACCCCCGCTAATACCAATACACCAGTCCTGTATGAGACAGCCCTAGCATGTATTCAATATGGACGGTGGGTGTTAGCGCCGAAGTGGTGACATGTAGAGGTGTATGGTATATAGGAGGACTGCTGGGCCTTGATAGCAGGCTGTGAAGCCTATGCCCAGAGTCGGACACATAAAAAAAAAAAAAAAAAAAATGATGCAATAACGCCGTCTTCAGGCGTGGGAAAGGGTGCTGACCTAGCAAGATTAGTGGGGACATGTATGCATGGGGGGGGGGGGGACATATATACATCGGGGGTAGACATATTGTGGAGAGGGTACACTACTCCCCCGGGTAGCTGAGACGGTGTCTCCTGACACCGGGAGTTAAATGGTGGTTGATTATGGTAGGAAGGCAGGACCGAGAGGTTTGTACAAGGGATAAGTATGATACAGGGGCAGTAGGGGAGACATGGCCATGTTGAGGGGAGGGAAGTAGCAGGATATATACATATAAGAAATACAAGGAGTAAGACATAATGGGAATTACACAATAATAGTTTGATACATGAGAAACAAGGAATAGATATGAGAGTTCTATTGTTGTTCTTCTTTAATTTTTTTTTTCTTTCTTTTTGTATTTTCTGTAGGATACACTGTCACTCAGTAATGCATGAAAGAAATACCATCATTTTCTAGTAGGCAGAGTGCTGTTCACAGTTTGGTTAAATGTTAGATGGCAATGGTAGTCACGGAATGCGAGGGCACTAAGTAAGGGGAGTTTCTATGTCGAGTGTAGGGCGTACAATGCCGGTAGCGACTCTGATTTCCTGGAGTCGACGTTCCATTTTTCTGACACAACAATGCACTGCACAGATGATGAGTAGAAAACCTATGAAAGCAATAACCACAGGGGGAAACACAACTGTTGGATGAACCCATGAACGGCTGAAGGCCAGAGAAAATTGATCCATAATAAAATCACTGTCACTGAGGAAGGTGAGCATGCGCAAGTGAGGGGAGGTGATGGTAATGTTGGCAGAAGGTAGGGTTGAAGGCATGTCGATTGGTTGAAAGATGTCATAGGAGTGTTTACGAACAGCTTGGTGATAGCGAGTGGCGTAAGTGATGACGGACTCTGATTTGACGGTACAATAGTCAGGTGCTTTGTAGAAACCACTAGCGGGGACGGAGCGAACGGAAGAACCAGGACACATGATTGTGACAGAGATGGGAACAGCAAAGAAGAAGTACTGGACATGGTTGAGGTGAGCATGGTGGACCGGGAGGTCAGGAGCTGGGACAAAAGAACAGGCCGAGTAGATGGAATGGTTGCAAACTAAAGCAGACTCACAGGGTGTAGCACTGCTAGGGAAGATAGCGAAAAGGTGGGCAGCACAGAGACGAGTGGTCGGAGTAAGGGAGGAACATTGCTGGAGGTCTGTGGAAGAAAGGAAAGCAACGGAAAGATGATCATGGGAGAGGAGGAAATATTCTGAAGGAACAGATACCTGTAACAAGGAGTTGTTGAGGCAGAAAGGGAAGGGAATGATGTGGAAAAGGTTAAAGGTTATGGCAGAACGGAGAGGAATATGGACGACGACGTATGTAGTGAGAAGAGTGGCTTCGAGAACAGGATAATAATATTCAAGGGAAGAGTAAGGGAGGACTGGGGAGAGACCGAAGGTGGAGTGAGCCCATTCCAGGACAGAATGGAGAGCTGAGACAGGTACTAAGTAGGCAGTGACACGTCCATTGATAGCATCGACCAGGATACGAACCAAGGTAGAGACTTGAGACAGGAGAGAGTCAACGGCCAGTTGGAGATTATCCATGTTGAGTTTGAGGTAGAAGAACTGAGAGATAACGTTGAGATCTGAAAGGTGGCGTTGTAAGATATCGATGAAATTGTTTAGAGTGGACGTGACTTCATTGAGTTGGGTTGTGAGCTTCTGTAACATAGTGTGTTGGATTTTAATGACTTGGCGTTGTGATTCTAGGGCTGAAGCTAAATGAGTGAGATCAGATTTGAAGCCAGAAATGTCACGGGCTGTAGCAACGCCAAACAAGCCACTCAGAATCTCACCGCCGAAGTCGAAGAGTCCTCGTTTCACACAAGAACGACCCACGGGTGTCTGAATGGAAAATGTGTCATTGAGCTCAGTGAATCTGTTACTTATGTATTGCAATTGCCAGGAGAGTGGGAGGAAAAGGTTATAGAGATACTCATTCGGGTTGTGTGTCCCCATGAGGGCCGTGAGATGGTTCCTGATTCCGTGGAGCTGGTGCGCGTAGGCAGGTAGGGCAATGGCTACGTCGGCCAGGGGCGCAAGATCGTAGCGCAAAGAGGCGATGTCGTTGATAAGCATTACCTCGCCTCCCGAGCCGACCAAGGCCCCGGGACGTACTCCACCATCGTCCTGACCTGACCCAGACCCCAGGAGGGTCAGCACTGCCAGCAGGGAGATCGCTAACATCGTACCTAGAAAATCAGGGTAGAGTTAATGGGGGAGGTCGTGAAGAGGTTGATGGGCAGAGCGCAGTTTGGACCGATATTGATTGGTTGATGAATGAGCAGGTGGAGATGGAGATGAAGGAGACTGAGGGATAGGTGGAGACAAGGTAGACTGAAGGATGGGAGGAGGGGAAGAGGGGGCAGGAGGTTGTGTAAGTGACTCTTCCAACACGAGGCCACGGGGTGCTCGCTTTAAGTCATCGACGTGGACCCATCTGGTGTCCCTAGTGGACAGGTCCTGGAGGTGAAATTTGTTGCCTTGTTGAGTGAGGACGCAGTAGGGCCCTGTAAATTTGTCATTCAACTTAGAGGAACGCGTATGGGAATGAGCAAAGACAAGATCGCCTACACTGATAGTGATAGGAGAGGCGGACTTATGTTGGCGCTGCAGCATATCCTCCTGAGAGGGAGCCAAAGTGGATTGGACATACTGGTGGATTGTCTGGAAGTTGGCCAATTTTAGTTTAACATAATCATCCATGTCGTAGATGGGTTCTGGCTTTGAGGATAAGAGAGAGTATGGGAGGTCCTTGTCAAAACCAAAGAGGACGAAGAAGGGAGATTCAGCAATGGATGCATTGATGGAACTATTGATGGAGGATGCCACTTGGGGAATCCAGTAATCCCAGGACGAACTATGGGAGCCTAGATGTCTGAGGCACTCTAAGATTTTTCGGTTGTGGCGTTCTACAAGGCCATTGGAAGCCGGATGGTTAGGCACGACATTGCACTTACTGATATGAAAGTGGCGACAGATCTCATCGAGAAGGCTATTGTTGAACTCTGCACCGTTGTCAGTAAGAATGGTATGAGGGGTACTGAACGGGCAAATTACGTGATCTACAAGAGCACGTGCAACGCTCTTCGTGGTCTTGTCGGAGAGGGGTACGAGGACACAGTAGCGGGAGAAGTGGTCGACCGCTACGAACAAGTACTCAGCGCCAGATTCTGTGAGAGGTAGTTTTAAGAGATCGATTGAGACAGTTTCCCATGGTCATGACGGGATTGGGTATTGTAAGAGAGGTGCTGGTAAGCCGGTTGATCCTTTGTGGCGGTGGCAAGAGAGGCAAGAGTCACAGTGGGCATTGATATCGCGGCACATGGTTGGCCAAGAGTATTTGAGACGTGCTTGGCGCAAGCATCGGTCTTTGCCTGGATGAGAAGCTTGAGGAGTATTATGAACAATATGAAAAACCTTTGGTATCAGGGCAGTGGGGACAACAAGTTGGCGTACTTCGCGATTGGGCATATCTTTGCCTGTTAGCAGTGTTTTCCTGTACAAGAGATCATCATCTAGCATGAACTCATCTAGTGATACTGGCAGAGTAGGTAAGGTTGAGGCATCACCAGATGCTAGGAAATAAATGACTTTGGACCACATGGGGCCTTGGCGCTGAAAGTTTCGAACAACTTCTGACGTTAGTGTAGTGTTTTCAGTTACTTCAGGCTGCAGTGATGTTATAGCTGCTGCTACGTGACGTGAGAGTGCGTCTGCGACTACATTCAACTTGCCTGGTACATATTGAAAAGTAGGATTAAAGTCCTGGATGATGACAGACCATCTAGCTAACCTACCTGTTAGGTTGCGATTCTTGAACAAATCACATAGTGGAAGGTGGTCTGTTTGGATATGCACTGGATAACCATAGACTATATCTCGGAAATGTTTCAAGGACCAGATTACCGCTAGCGCTTCGAGATCTGTGACACTGTAGTTATGTTCAGCGGTTGTAAGGGTGCGACTAGCATACGCTATTACGCGCTTCCTTGATGCTTCATCAAGTTGCATCAAAACGGCACCAAGTCCAGTGCCTGAGGCGTCTGTGCAGAGAAGGAAGGGTGTGGTATAATCAGGGAACGCTAGAATAGGGGCATTTACAAGAGCTGTCTTTAGCTTTTGGAAAGCCTGTGACTGGTCGTTAGTCCAAACAAAGGGCACATTCTGCTTGAGTAAGTGGGTCAGAGGAGCAGCGATCTGTGCATAACTCCAGATGTAGCGACGATAATAGCCACTGAGGCCCAGGAAACTTCGTACAGCTTCGGTAGTGGTAGGTTCTGGGAAGTTAATGATTGCCTTAGTTTTATCCTCATTAGTATGAATGCCTTGTGCATCTTCGACATGGCCTAGGAATTTGATTTTCTTTCGCAGGAAGTCACATTTACTGAGATTGATTTTCAGGCCTGCGAGCTGGAGGTGTTCAAAGACTTGCTGGAGTTTGGTAAAATGATCAGGGATGGATTTACTCACAACAATGATATCATCTAGGTAAGCAAAAAGAGAGTGTCCCATCATACCGCTGAAGACTGAATGGATAAGTCGCATGAACACGGAAGGAGCATTTCTCAGACCAAAGGGGAGTCTCTTAAACTGAAAATGTCCGGAAGGGGTGCTAAAGGCTGTGACTGGGCGAGAGGACTCTTCCATTTCGACCTGCCAGTACCCGCTGAGGAGGTCTAAAGATGAAAAGACTACGTTATTGTCACCAAGGGATTCTAGCAAATCAGTGAGGACAGGTAACGGGAAACGGTCTGGAACGGTGACAGAATTGACCTTACGATAGTCGACTACTGGTCTAAAGTTGCTGTCCTTCTTTGGTACTAAGAAAAGTGGGCTATTTCATGGACTGACGGAGGGTTCAATAATGTCCAGGTCTAACATGTTCTGTACCATTTGATCTGTTTGCTTTCTCTGGCTGTGAGGCAATCGATACGCTGGTATGTAAATCGGCTGAGTTCCTGGTAGTAGTTCAATCGTATGTTTGACAAGGTCTGTTCTACCCATCGGTTCACCGGGTAAGGCAACCACGTTTCTGTACGAGGTCAGAAGATCGAGGAGTTGAGGCGTATGTTCTGGGAAATCTGTGCAAGTGAGATGTGAGAGCATATCGGGTGAATGTGTTGGCGCAGATCCCGTAGAGTTAATAGTACATACACCGATTGGCGTATCATCAGTCTGAATAGTAGGAATTGGGGAATCCTGGCACACCTTTACGGCCGCTGGGTATACGAGGAAGTCTCCAATCTTTACACCACTTTTAAGTTTTAGTGGAGCATTTGTGACATTGAGCAAGTACAGGTAGCATAAACTGTCCTCTAAGACTGTACACCATGCTGACTCATAAGTCAAGCCATTCACACAACACGTCTCAGGTAGGGTTAGTACATCCACTCCTTTCGCACCGGCAACACAAACAGAGACTTTGGTGAACTCATGCGGTAACAAAATTGTGCACGTATTCGTTACTGCACGTTTCGTCTCTGCGTGTGGGAGAAGATCATTCAGACTGTGTGAGGTAGGTAACTGAGACATGTCTGAGTCAGCGATAGTGTTGTCGGGAGAGGATGTAAGAGCCATGTTCGAGGGCTGAGAATGTATCAGGGGACATTGAGGAATTTATGTCCTTGCTCGCAGTCAGTAAAGGAATGATCTCTGTATTCTCAGATGATGATAGTGGTGGTTTGGGCTGGGTTGGACTTTTTGGTAGTGATAAGGACAGAGGTAATTGAAGGACTGATTTGATCGTAAGAACAGGACGGGGACATTCCATAGTGTAAACCGGGAATCCAGAAATGTCTATATTACCACAAGCAGGTAATAATGCAATGGAATGTTGTGCCATGGTGGAGAAACCAATAAGGGCATCTGCAGGATACTGCAAGTCATTAGTGACATGAAATTCAATGAGGATAGGGGGCAAAGCTCTGTGGAGTTTGACTTCAAGGGTGACTCTTCCCTTAACCTTAAACTCTGAGCCATTAACACCACATAAGCAAATGTCTGGTGGTTCTAGGAAACTGACGTGGCTGTGATGGCGATGAATAATCTGTAAGGAATTTTCGGAGATGAGATTTACTATAGATCCTGTGTCCAAGAAGAATGACGTTGGTATGTCATGACTGCTTCCGAGAATGACTAAACCCGAGGATGTTATGGGACCTACATGGCGGATGGGGAGTTGGGTTTCTGGTTCTACGTGATATTGGTCCGATACAGGCGCGGCGCTTCCCCCGACTGTGGGCGGTTGAGGTAACGACATTCCTCAGTGGTGTGAGTCGTGCTTGATTTGTGGTATTTGCAGTGTGGACGACGTGAGCGGGAAGGCGTATGCTGTCTGGTTTGGGAGTGAGGACGTCTGTATGTACGGTTGCAACTGGATGCTCGATGTCCAGGATGACCACAGTACCAGCAAAGAATCGAAGATTGTCTGTTCCGTCGGGCGCTAGATTGATCACGACCTGCGGTAGGAGAGCGATGTGTGGCAGGTCTGCCGTGTGTGGTGGGACGGGAGCGAGATTGGTCTGGGGTAGTGGAGGTGTGACAGACTGAGGAGGCCAAGGGTTGGGTGGTGCCCTGACGCGTGTAGTTCGAACCTGTTCTTTCATGAATGGCTTTAGTGACCTGAATAATTTTATCTCCTGGATTGAAACCGATTTCCAAGGCTAGCTCTCGCTGTTTAGGAGTATGCCAGTGAAGGAATCTGAGGTAACCAATTAAGTCAGCAAAGTTGGTGAGTGAAAGCATTGGAACGCCATTCTTGTCTTCTAACCATTTCGTGCCTACCAGTAATTGGAACATCTCGCTACTAGTTGCTTTCATGGCGGCGGCAGCTTCGCGGAGCTTGGCATATTGCGCTGGGACGCGCAAGTCCTCATCTAGTTGGTTTAGGAGATTAATGAATCCCATGAGAGATGCGGTATTTGAATGCTGGCAACAAAGGCTGATGAGTTCCGTACGAAAATCAGCAAAGGTACGAATGCTATCGAAATGTCCTGCACGGATCGCGGATCCGATGTCCGATTTGCCATGGTGCAAGCGACCAAGAAGGTAAGCTACTTTGAGCGATTCCTTGGTAATTTGTCTATTGTTTATTTCTGTTTCGACTTCTCTGAGGAAATCATAGACAGACCAAGTTGGGTCCTGGCCGGTAAATTTGGGACGATTGGCATCGTCGAGATAGATAGACTGTGGAGGGTTGGCCATGGCTGGAAGTGTAGAAGTGGCGGCAGGAGAGGTGTGGGAGAGAGAGAAGGTAGTGGCAGTTAAGGGCGAGGAAGATGGGGTATGAAGGGAGGCAGGAGAGGGAACGAAAGGGGAAGGAGTAGAGGAAGAAGGGAGTGTAGGATGGGTAGGAAGTGATTCTGCGGGAAGTGAAACGGGAGTCTCAGGTACAGGGCGGTGGTACTCTTTGCCACTTCGTAAATGAGTGATTGTGTTAGAGTCGGCAGACAGGGTATGATCAGGTGATATTTCCGGGTCGAGAGGGCGGGCGTTAAGCGGTTGATGTGGAAAATATGACATTTAATGCGGCAATGGAAGATGAAAGGATGAAGATGGATACGTAGGTGGAAATGTATAAATAACAATGAGAGAACGGAATACACGAGGTGTGAAAATGAATGAAGGTGCGGGCATGGATGGTTTAAATAAAATGCGAAGGATGAGATGGATAATAAATAACGTAGGTGAAGATGAAAACGGGGCAATGGAAATGAGATGGAGTATTTACAATAACCAATCTGTAGAGAAAATCGAGGATAATCTCTATAGAAAGGAAAGATATACTATAGTTACACAGTAGAAACGGGAGTGTCGAGAGGTATGACGTGCAGGGTGGCTGGGCGGAGCTGGGCTGGGGCGGTGGCGGGGCGGGGCGGGGCGACGGGGCGGGGCTGGGCGGGGCTGGGCTGCGGGGTAGAGACAGCTGGGCAGAGAGGAGAAGAGATGCCGCGATGAATCACTGGCAGGGAGTGGCGGTCTTACTTAATGCAGACCAGATGCGGACGACAGCGGAGGCCGGTGGTGGGTGTGGAGGGCAGATGTCGGCGCAAGGCAGGTGTAGAGCTGGTGAGTTGCAAATGCAGAGAATGGTGGTGGGCAGGCAGCGGGCAGACAGTGATAAGTGGCAACGTGGGGGCAGGAGCTATGATGAGTCCGGAACAGGTGCTGGGAACAGGTGCAACAGGTGCGTAGGTCGGCGACGGTGACACGTGCGGTCAGGAACAAGGCGTATGGGTGCGGTTGTTTGAGAGGTGAGCACTGGTGAGAAAAATGGTACACTCGAAAAGCACAGCCAAGGTATAGAGGCACGGAGGAGGGGCGAGGCTGGCAGATGCGAGTCGTCCTGTATCTTGTTGTATCACAAAAAATCCAAGGAGGCGGTCAGAATGTGATGGTTCGAAACACCGCTGCTACCAAATGTAACTTGCAATACTTTGGTGATAGAAACTCCGTGTACAAACAGCTAGATAAGGAGTTTATTACAAGCTCACAGTAAAACAGTCTGCACTTCTCGGCTGCCTGATATCAACTGATGCAATAACGCCGTCTTCAGGCGTGGGAAAGGGTGCTGACCTAGCAAGATTAGTGGGGGCATGTATGCATTGAGGGGGGGACATATATACATCGGGGGTAGACATATTGTGGAGGGGGTACAGGTGGTTACTGTCCCCCTTGAGCAAGGGGACGGGTGTGTGAGTGTGTGAAGGTCACAGCCTTGCCCTTAGATTGGACTATATGAGCTTTCAGCTTCCTTCCAGGAGGGTAAAAGCTGACGATCACGACCATCAAGTGATCCTGACCGACCCGGTGAATTACACACACACACAAACACACACACACACACACACACACACACACACACACACACACACACACACACAATTCACGATCATGTACCGAAATTCTCCCATGCACTCCTGGTACCCGACAGCTAGGAAACACACACACACACACACACACACACACATTTTGCTTGCGTGACTCACACTGCACGGAATCTTTTCTCCTATGTGGCTTAACCTCTTCACAACGTTGATGTTCACTATTGCACACATACCAGAGAGAGAGAGGGAGAGAGAGAGAGAGAGAGAATGGGTGTACGCTCTAACTTCACACACTCTATCGCCTCTCCCAGGAACGTCTCTTCCCCATCCTCACTTCTATGTACACATCCTCTTATATATATATTTTCTTGTGTGTGTGTGTGTGTGTGTGTGTGTGTGTGTGTGTGTGTGTGTGTGTGTGTGTGTGTGTGTGTGTGTGTGTGTGTGTGTGTGTGTGTGTGTTTCTTTCCCTCCCCAGCTTCCTATGCACCATAGAGGAAGGATTAGGGTAGAGTCGGCGTGAGAAGGCTCCGGTGAAGCCAGAGAACAGTCAAACGACCATATTGGTCAAGTCAAAAGGTCACGGCAACACCTACCTGACGAAGAAGATTGCTGTGCATTCCTACCTCTATGGCTGTGCCCATAGAGGTAAGAGTCCTAATCCTACCTCCGTGGGTGTGGCCATGAGATTATTAAGCCTTTAATACCTCCAGCTGTGTGTCCACCTGGTATTCCTCAGGGAGAATGCCAGAAACAAAGTAGACTTCATTCTACCTCTGGTTTTAGTTGTAGTTCAGCTGTGGGTGTGAGACGTTCTGTCCTAAGTTGTAACTCACCATCAAATAATCTAAGTCTCCAAAAATGGCCACCACCTGTGCTGCATTTGGGTGTAAAGAAAGAGGAGATAAGAAATCTGACCCATCCATTACATTTCACCGGTGAGTATCTTTAGAGTGAATTATAATTTGTAAGTGTACATTATGTATATGACTGGAGTTAGTAAAGTCAAGCTGAATATTATATAGAATAATAGATATAAACTTTTTTCATAATGTGCTGATGTATATTATTTTAAATCATCTATCTGTCTTCCATCCTTCATTTTACCATATGTTCTTAAATGATTCCTTTTTTTAAATTCATTAACTACTTTCTTTTCTCCTTCCATTCATAACCTACTTTCTTCCTCATTTTTTCTGTTTGCAACTAAGAAAACACTCGCGCCTGGTCAGCGGAACCAAGTCAGACAGCTGTCAAAGGGGTCGCCTCCATGTTGGTCGAGTCAGGTCTGTCGGCCTCACTGTGACCTACCCGTGGTTAATCCCTTATGCCGCCTCTACCTACTCCTACCTCTATGCTATGCACAGTATAATACCCCCATCTTTTCCCCTTCCTTCCCTCCCCCTTACCTCCCCTCCCCCTCCTCTTCCACCTCCTCCTCCCTTTCATCTCTCCCCCCCTTCTCTCTCTCCCTATTTCCCTCTTTTCCTCCTTCCCTCCCCCACTCTGTCTACCTCCCTCTCCGTCTCCAACCCCTACTTTCCCTCTCTCTCTCTCTCTCTCTCTCTCTCTCTCTCTCTCTCTCTCTCTCTCTTCCCCTTTTTTATAGAGATTGCCCCAGTTTGGGAGTTTTTCTTTTTTTCGTTTTATTTTTTTACTCTGTTCTGTGGTATAATCTTTTTTGGTGTGTTTTACGAAAGCTTTTTTCCTCGTGACGGGGCAGTACATTACGTAACTCTCTCTCTCTCTCTCTCTCTCTCTCTCTCTCTCTCTCTCTCTCTCTCTCTCTCTCTCTCTCTCAGTCTATCTACCTATTCATCTGTCCATCTTTGTAACGCTCCATCTATCAATTTACGTTTCTCTTTCTATTCATCTATTGATGTATTTTTATCCATCTAGGAATCTGTCTGTCTGTCTGCCTATCTATCTATCAATCTCACTGTATATTATTGTCTATGTCAATCTCTCTCTCTCTCTCTCTCTGTCTATCTGCATACCTATCTTTCTTTCTATCCATCTTTCTGTCTATTTATCTAATTATCTATATATCTTTCTGTATACCTGTCACTCCATTTCTCTCTCTCTCTACCTATCTATCTATCTATCTATCTCCCATAATTTCAGTACCAAAGTTTTTATTATACTCTATTCTTCATAGTACCAACAAATTTATTCGACTTAAAAATTTTCCAGGACGTGTCTTAGAATTTATTCAAAGCTTCACCAGATTATTTTATTTTATACACACGAGAGAGAGAGAGAGAGAGAGAGAGAGAGAGAGAGAGAGAGAGAGAGAGAGAGAGAGAGAGAGAGAGAGAGAGAGAGAGAGAGAGAAATTAATGTTTTTTTTTAAGTTTATTCCTGCAAAGTGGTGGTAGGTGAGGGCGCGAATCATCCACTCACTCGATGTAGTAATGTCTCTTTCTCCCCTCCCCCTTCGTCCCTCTTATTTAATAATTCGGTAATTTTCTCTTTCCAGGGATAAAAACAGACTCTCTCTCTCTCTCTCTCTCTCTCTCTCTCTCTCTCTCTCTCTCTCTCTCTCTCTCTCTCTCTCTCTCTCTCATGCAGTCTGGGCCATCAGTAACTATGCATTAAATCATCATGCAATGGATCAATCAACAATCATGCAGTGGCTCTCGGTTCATTATTGCACATACCAGAGAGAGAGAGAGAGAGAGAGAGAGAGAGAGAATCCACTGTTTGTGACAGTACAGTAAGCTTTCCATGTTCATGTATATATGTGTGTATGTATGTACGTATGTTTGTATGTAAGTTTGCTCTCCAGTCGATTAGTGTGCACATAACCCTTCAGTACATGTGTGCGATTATCATCAATTGTACTTAATTCTGCAATACCTTTTAGCTCGCACGAATTTCCATCACCTCTCCAATCCATCCTGCTGTCACATTCATCACCTTATTTCTCTCTCTCTCTCTCTCTCTCTCTCTCTCTCTCTCTCTCTCTCTCTCTCTCTCTCTCTCTCTCTCTCTCTCTCTCTCTCTCTCTCTCCTACACTAATTTCAATCTCTACTTTTCCCACAATCATGGCCGCCCACTCCTGCCCTTCCACCGTGCTACTCTTCTCTGCCGTGCTTCTAGTCGTCCTTACAGCCCCTGGCACAACCACAGACGGTAAGCAGAGAGAAGTGAAGCAGAAATATAATAAAAGAATACAGGAAATACAAGCAGAGCCCCCCAAAAACAAAAAAATAAGTTAATAAAATAAACAGACACGCCACGACAGATGGTACTCAGAAAACGAATCGTAAGCAAAAACAGACGACAAAAACATAAAAAGAAAATCAAACTGACAAAAATGGTCATTGTACTGACGAAAACTAAAAAAAGAAATATGTAAAAACAATAAGGAAACAAGCATAACCCCGTACTAGAAACACGTAAGTAAGAAAAAAAAGAAGAAGAAGAAGGAAAACTAGACGTACAAGAATAAAAACACACACAACAATAAAGAAAGATGCCATCCCACTACAGGCTGTCAGTGAAAACAAGAGAAAAGACAACAAAAGCACATGCAACAAATCCATACCCACAAATATCGCCAATACATAAAGTTAAATAAAACAATGATAAATTTTGGGGACAGGACGAGAGGCGATTTGTTTTTGGCCACCCCTTACGCGATTAAGGCATCTGGCAATAGGTGGATAGAAGGCAAAAATAATCCTTCGAAATCCCAGATCTGACTCAAAAGCAAAACACATAATCATATCACTTTCATAAAAATCTGAAAATCCAATGAGAGAAAAGAAAAAATATAGTATGCTCACTCTAAACTGACAAAGATCCCTAACTCCATTTTACCTCTGTTGATGGCCGAGTCCAGTCAAATCCATTGGTCTATTTGACTAGTAACCAAGAAGACTCATTCCTACCTCATAGCTAAACTTCACCAGATTTCAAGCAAACAGGATGTAGTATTTAAGATACAGGAAATTACAGGACTGACTCAGTTCCGTCAGATGAAACACTGACAACAGTTAAGATTAATTAGGCTTCCCCTGAAAGCAGAAAGTCTCTCCGTTTTTTGTGATGCAATGTACCCCATTTTCTTTAACCGCGAGCGCTCCGCTGGGAATGCCACATGAATTAAACATTGGCTTTTTGCTGGAGAGAGAGAGAGAGAGAGAGAGAGAGAGAGAGATCCTAGCTATCAGTCGCCAGCTAATTCGTACAGTCGAGGAGAAAAATACCGTTTCACTTTTATCCGAACAACTATGAAACTCGTACACAGTATTCTGAAAAGTCTATTGGATTCCGACGATCACATTACTGGGTTTCGAAAGTCATCGCTCAATTTTTCCCACCTATCGTCATAAAGTGGATCAGTATTTATGTCCACAATTGTACATTAATGAGGTTATGTAGCAGCTTTTCACACCGGTGCTCCCACCTTAAGCTGTGTAAAATCATTGGGATAATCTGGAATAGAGTATGAGTTGTCCCGACCATGTGAGTATTAGTGGTAATAATATTAACACTCTCAGGCTTCCATGACTCACTCCAAGCTAAATAAAATCATCTGGAACTACCTGGAGAAGAATACTGGAGTTCCCCCTACCGTGAGAGGGTGCGATATTGAGTAAGCCATTTTCCTTGACACATAATACACCTTAAGGAGCCACGTGAATTAAATATCCGTTTTTTGTTGTGGCGTGGCTGGTAATGGAGGTCATTGTTAGTGGTGGTTTGGTAGTCTGTCTGTATGGCTATGGAAAGGGACTAATAAAGAGTGCAAACCGTGTACCCTGCATTCAGTTTATTGTTTATTTATGCCACTTACTACGAGGGGAGGTGATGACCATCGTCTGCTCACTTGATGCAGTCCTGCCTTTTTCTTCCTTAGGTGACTCTACACTGGGCAAGAGGTCTAATGGTTTCCTGTAACCTTGCATTTACAACGCTGGGTGGTAACCATATAATCAAATAACGGAGTGATGTGGAACCTACTATGGTGCCACTGTTAACTGGCTAGAGAAGTAAATGCGGCGTCCATCCGGGAACCAAACCTCCATACCTTTCCCGCCCCTCACTGTGGCGAGGCGCTCTCTATCGTATGAGGACCTGGGATTCACTGAAAGGAGAGCCTATAGTGATGGTCGCTCGCCTCGGGCTGATGGGTCTGCTAGGCCAGAGAGACCCGGGTTCCACTTCTACTACTGCTACTACCACTAGTACTTCTACTACTATTACTACTACTACTACTATATAAAAATACCATGATGAAAACAGAGCCTCCCATTCGGTGGCACACACACACACACACACACACACACACACACACACACACACACAATAAAACCGTGACTCCCAAACTGGTGGTAGTTCCCTGCCTATCAAAACGGAAAAAAGAAAAGAAAAGAAAAGAAATAAATCACAATTATCGAGAGAAAAAATACTATTGATAAAGGGACTAAAATAATTGGGAAATAATCACAAAGAATACTTGGGAATATTGTGCACAATAAACACCCATCCATCCATTCAACTATCCATTTATCTGTCTATCCATCCATCCATCTATCCATTCTTCCATCAGTCTATCTATCTATCTGTCTATCCATTCACCCATCTATCTATCAGTCTATCCATCCATCCATTCATCAATCCATTCACCCACTCATCCATCCGCTCACCCATTTACCCATCCATCTACCTATCTATATATCTAACCATTCATCTATCTATCTATTTTATCAATTTATCCATCCATCTATGCATACATCCACCCACCCATCCATCAATCCATCCATCCATCCATCCATTCATTCATCTATCCATCTATCCATCCATCCATATTACGCAGTTGAAATTCTTTGCTTCTATATATTATCCCTCTGGTCTAAAAAGCCTCTCTTAAAGACAAATAAATTCCTCTTGAGATAGCTAGATGATGATGATGATAATGATGTAGAAGAAGAGGAAGAAGAGGGTTATGATGACAACGATAAAAAAAAAATAGAAAAAGAAGATAAAGATAATGATGACACCTTTAGTGGTGAAGCAATTAAGCCAAAGTAATTTACGGTCACTATCCATGGAATTTGTTACTATCTTTTTTTAGTATACCCTTTAATTACGTGACGAAATTCTGTCCGCGATTTACTTACCACCAAGTAAACAGACCTTCAGGTAGATTTACGGTACCGTTTACACAGTCAAGCACACACACCACAAAGCCAGTCAGGAGACAGGACGTGTGTGCTGGGCAATCTCCAGGTCCTGTCCTCCTCACTTACTAATTTTTAATCAGCCCATACACCACTGACCGGGCTAGTGTATGGCCCTGCCTGCATTACATGTGCAGGGAATCTTTCAACAACAACAACACAGTCAAGCCCAATTTCAGGTGTCTGTGTGTGGGTGTGTGTGTGTGAAAGTAAGTAGCGCAGTCTTCACATTAGCTTCATTATCCACACTTTCTCTAACTTGAGAGAGAGAGTAAAAAATGTACCCTGGTACATCATCTAACTTTAATGTACAATTGTGCTTCATAACTCAGAATTCTGGAGTTTGGAATTTATGCGGTGAAAGTCCACCTCACTTATTTATTTTTATATGGCGAGAAATCACTGTGATCTTGCCGGGTATTTTTGAAGCAGAAAATTGAAGAACAAAAATGTCTTTACTTTTTGTATACAGCAGATGAACAGAGGAAGGAAAAAGAAATTAAAAAAATATTCAATACACCACGTCCAGCACTGGCCATAGAAATATCAGGAGTCAGAGGTATTTAAATATATATATATATATATATATATATATATATATATATATATATATATATATATATATATATATATATATATATATATATATATATATATATATATTGAGGGGATAGTTTAAAATATATTTTTTACACATACAGTCCATTCTATGGCCTATGGTGGACTCTCTCTCTCTCTCTCTCTCTCTCTCTCTCTCTCTCTCTCTCTCTCACACACACACACACACACACACACGCACACAGCTGTCGTGCTGATAAGACCCGGAATTAAGGAGATGAGAAAGGCACAATATGGTAGGTGAAAAATAAAGATAATATGGGAAGGAAAAATAATGGCATAACAAACCATAAATAAGGAAAATAAAGGAGCAAGAAAGCAGTAAAATAAAATAAAAATGGAGTCGAAAATCAGGAAAATACTGTCAGTAACAAGTCCCACCATAAAATTATTCGTGGGGAGAAAAATATAAAATATTAATGGCAGGAAAATACAGAATGGCGATAATTATTTTTGCGCACGGCCCACACAAGCCCATTTTCCCAGCATCCACTCTCACTCCTAAATACTCGTATACTTCAACGCCCACACACGAGGACAAAAAAAAAAAAAAAAATGGTGGTGGGTTACGGAGAGAGAAAATAACTGCACAGACGCCAATGTCCTTTCCAATTATAGTAACTTAAAATAC
>NC_137057.1:36548518-36601018 GCF_032717465.1 Coenobita brevimanus
CTACATCCTCTCCACAGTGTTTCGTGACAAGCACCGTATTATGTTTTCACTTTTTTTATTTATTATTCTGCATTCAAGATGGAGATGGCAATTGTAAGTCAAGTCAAATATGTACAACGTATAGTTAGTATTGTGGAATTGGCTGACTGACTGACTGATTGACTAGCTGACTGATTGACTAACTGATTGGCTGGTTTGTCGGCTGGTCATTAAGTCTACATATATAATCGGTGTTACAGAATGCTGCTCTGACCCTGTAACTAAGTGGCAATACAGGTTTGTTACATGTACTCATACAGACTAAAAGCACGGGAGTTTGTAGATGCGCGAAAAAGGGTTGGTGATTATAACCCGTCACATCCCGAGCTATTTCGCACCTCTGACACCCCCACAATCCCGAGGTATTTTCGGACAATTTTTTTTTTTGGCTAAAACCTCCCCTTTTGGTGACAAACATCGAAAATTCATAGAGAAATTGCTCATCTGAGGTTTAAAATACTCAATCCAGGTACCAGTACCTCCTTACCTGACTGGGTTTTCTAACAGGCTGGCACCAAAGAAAACGCGTTCTATGGGAGGGTAAATATTTCACACCACTCATAAACGGTATTTATTTATTTACTTGGTATGAATTTATATGTAGTATGAGAGTATATTGGCTTTCAAACAGTAATATGGGCATTATAAGCATTGTTTCACTCACTTCTTTTGCCACATTACCTGATTATTTCTGACTGTTTCTTCCTCTAATCCTATGTAAACTTTGTCCTCCACATTGTCATCGATTGGGGAATCACTCTGGCCCTGAGTGTCTTCACTGGCCAGGTCACTGGTAACAGGTGAATTGCCGAGACAATGGCGCGAGGGGGGGAGGGATGAGGTTATGCAATGTAAGGCGTTGTCCCTGCTTGGCACCTTGTAGAGGAATAGAGGAAGGTGTCCCGTGTATACGTACGAAAAATCACGCGCGAAAATTGAAAATTGTGCAAATTAGGGACCTTGCAATTGCACGACGTACCAGTACGTCGTTGGCACTGGCAAATGCAAAATGTTACAACGTATCCATACGTTGACGGGACGGGGAGGGTTAAGGTGGTCTGGTTATTAAACTGGTTGGTTGGTTGGTTGGTTAGGTGGTTGAGTGGTTGGTTGTTTCGATGGATGCATTATTGTTATTATTATTTTTTATGCAAGGAAGAAGGAACCAAATGCCAGGAGCCCTCAAACCATTCCTTCCAAGAGAGAAACAAAATCAATACAAAAGAGAGCCAAATTCAAGATTCGTTCATTTCGAGATGCCTGGACACACTGCGTTTGAAAGACTGGAGATCATAGGAAGTACAAAACACAGACAGAGGGAGAAAGTTCCAGAGTTGACCTATTGCATAATGAAAGACTGGAAGTAAAGGTTAACTCATGCATTAGAGAGATGGACAGAAAAGGGATGAGAGTTTGTTGCTAGCGCTCCCCTCGTACAGGTGGAGGGATGCAAGCAGACAGTTCAGAGGAGCAGTGACTATTGAAGTAACGATAGAAAAGAGATAAAGATGCAACAGTGCAGCAAAAAGACAGAGGTTGATGGGAGCCAGTAAGGGGAGGAGAGTTAATGAGACAAAAAGTTTTTGACCCCACCCAGCTGAGACGAGCTGAATGTGGGAAGCCTCCCTACACATAAAGGTTGTACTCTAGACAGGGGCAAATAAAACCCGTGTATAAAGTCAAGAACTGGGCGGGGGTAAAGAAGGTACAGAGTCGGCTTAGCACACCAAATTTCTTGGAAGCAGATTTTATGAGAGATGTAATATGATCTTTCCAATATAAATCCCGCGGGAATGAAATCCGAAGAATGTATAGGGATGATGGAGGATTGAGCTTGATATTACTGAACATTAGTGGGTACTCCTATGGAAGATTTAGTCAGGTTGATAGGTGTAGGAAATAAGACTATGATGCATTAAGAACAAGATTACTTTTACCCCAGAGATACGAGCCAAGTCAGACATTAAGTGTGCCATAGCCTCATCCCTTGTTTGCTGAAGTAACTGCTGAAATGGATGTTGCGGGAACCAAATGGAAAGGTGAAGAGTGGAATCATCAGGGTACGAGTGGATAGGATTAGATGTACAGCTTAGAAGATTATTGATGAATAAAAGGAAAAGAGTTGGTGATGGGACAGACCCCTGAAGATCACAATTGTCGATAGATCTAGGAGAAGATTGGTGGCCGTCAACAACAGCAGCTATAGAATGACCAGAAAGGAAGCTATTGATGAAGGCACGGATGGAAGGATAGGAACCATAAGAGGGCAGTTTGGAAATGAAAGATTTATGCCAGACTTGATCGAAAGCCTTTGAGATGTCAAGTGCAATGGCAAAGCTTTCATAAAAAATCCCGAAAGAAGGATGACCAGGAGTCTGAAAGGTAGGTGAGAAGATTGCCAGTGGAGCGTCCCTGACGGAACCCATACTGACGATCAGAAAGAAGGTTGTGATAGGAAAGATGCTTTAAAATTTTTCTGTTAAGAATAGACAAAAATTTTTGAGACACAGGATGTTAAAGCAACTGGGCGATAGTTAGAGGGTTGGGAATGGTCACCCTTCTTTGGGACTGGCTGAATGAGAGCAAACTTCCAGCAAGAAGGAAAGGTACAAGTTAATGAACAAAGTTGAAAGGGTTTACCTAGGCAGGGTGTAAGCAGAGAAGCACAGTTCTTGATCGAACAAGAGAAGGGACCCCATCAGGCCCATACCCCTTGTTAGTATTGAGGCCAGTGATGGCAGAAAATACATCAGTTGAGAATATTTTAATGTCAACGATGAGGAAGTGAGAAGGGGGAAGTGATGGAGGAACAGCACCAAAATCGTCTAAGGTGGAATTGGATGAGAATGTCTGAGCAAAGAGATCTGCTTTATCAGTAGAAGAAATAGCTACAGAGGCATTAGCATTGAAAAAAGGAGGGAAGGATGATGAGGTAAAGTTGCTAGAAAGTTTTTTGGCAAGGTTCCAGAAGGAGTGGGAAGAATTCGAGTTGGAAGGTTCAGAGCATTTGGTACGGATGACCTAGCACAATTCCAGGCAGAAACATAAAAAGATGTGATTAAGGGGTGGGTTGGCTCTGGTACCTTTTACACGCCCTCTCCTTGTTGCGGATAGCATTAGAACAAGCGTGATTGAGCCAAAGCTTTCTTGCGTTAGACAAAGGATAAGAGAAAGGAACGTATGTTTCCATGCCTGAGAAAGTAATCTCCGTAATGAGCAAGGCATACTCGGATGGCTCCCGGCCATGAAAGCAATAATCACTCCAGTGAAAATCAAAGAAGTATTGCCTGAGGGCCTCCCAGTCAGCAGCTCCAAAGTGCCACAACCGACATTTCTTTGGAGGGTCCACAAGCCGTGCTGGAGTGATAGGGTAGTTTGAGGTAATAAGGTTGTGATCAGAGGAGCCCAAAGGAGGAAAGACAAACAGTGTAAGCAGAAGGATTGGTTGTAAGGAAGAGGTCATGCATGTTCGAACTCTCTTCAAGTCGATCAGGGTTACGGGTAGGAAGCTGTACAAGCTGCAATAGTCATTAAGGATTGAGAAGATGTAGGCTTGTTCACCAGGTGTATCAGTGAAAGAAGAGGAGAGCCAAAGGTGATGGTGAACATTGAAATCTCCTAGAATGGAGATTTCAGAGAAGGAGAATGGATAGGATGTGTTCCATCGTAGAAGTAAGATAGTCAAAGAATTTTTCATAGTCAGTAGAATTAGGAGGTAAGTGAACAGCACAGATATATTTAGTCAGAGAATGAGAGGAAAGCAGAAGCCAGTGAGTAGAGAATTAAGAAGAATCAAGTTCAAGAACATGAGAGCAAGATAAGGCGTTGCATGCATATACACAACAGCCACCTTCGGTTTTGAAATGAGTATAGAGAAAGTAGGAGGATACAGAAAAAGGTTTGCTATCAGTTGTCTCAGACAGCTGGGTCTCCGTTAAGAAGAGAAGGTGAGGTTTAGAGGAGCAGAGGCGGTGCTAAACAGAGGGAAAGTTTGAGGAAAGGCCACGAATGTTGCAGAAATGAAGAAGTGAGTCTGACGTTCCAGGCAGTTCATTGTGTCGTCACCGGGAGAGGGTGGATGGTGGGGTCATTTATGGTCCCCCTCCCCTGGGGACTCTGAGACTTTGTTATTAGACACCATTATTTCTTAAATTTTGAAAAGGAAGTCTAATGTGTATTGTGTATGTAGTTTGGTGTTGACAGAGAAATTTGTATAGGAGAGCATGCTGCTCTACTCTTTGTGGTACTGAAACACTGAAAAAGTTCAGCAAAGGGCGATGGTCAGGAACTAGTTCCAAGGGTTGATGAAACGGGAGCTCCAGCTCTCCCTGTCTTGAGCTATCCATCCACCATGGGAGTACTGCCCTGCTCGACTGGTGCTACAGTCTACTCGATAATGGGTGGGTATTGTGATATTTTTATTGTTGTTGGTTGACTGGTTGATTTTGACCAAGTTGCAATGCTCTTTTGTTTGTGTTTTCTTGATACACACACACACACACACACACACACACACACACACACACACACACACACACACACACACACACACACACACACACACACACACACACACACACTATTTATCACCATTTCTATATTAGCTGATACATACAGAAGATTCTCATCTCTCTCTCTCTCTCTCTCTCTCTCTCTCTCTCTCTCTCTCTCTCTCTCTCTCTCTCTCCACCATTTCAGCATTCGAATGAAAGAACATTATCCCAGTACAAGCCTGCGTCCTCCACGGTGATAAAATATTGACCTTCTCGTGCTAGTGGTGGTGTAAGTGTGCGTGTTGGTAACCTCTTGGGAGTGATGGCGTGAGGGGCGTAAGGCGAGTACTTAACCCTAGTATGCTAACGTTGGGTAAATTTTCCCCAGCGTCTTATCTTTTCGTGTTTACCGCATGATTAGGAGGGGTATGCAGCTGTCCTTCCACAAGTGCTCAGGTCATCCTAGCCTCTTGCCATGATAGGTAGTGCGCCTTTTCTCTCTCCCATACTTCCCCTCGTTTTGGGGGGATTGAAGGGAATTTTACCTAACGTTAGTAATGCAGGCAATATTTTTTTTTCCGTGACATTTTCAAGCCAGGGTGATTCGTAAGAGAAATGACACACCCAGCTTGAATCTCCAGGGACCAATAATAATCTTGACCAAAGCTAATGTCCTTTGAGGTAATATTTACTGTGTTATAGATCTGAAGGTAAAATAATGGTCTTTTTTTTTTTTCCTTTTTTTGTAAAATCACATGTAACTTCATTTTTTGATATTGTGTGTTCTTTTTTGCATGTCAAGGAAGTGTGAGGGTTGTTTTCATTCCGTTTTTTTTTTTTTTTTTTAATTATTATTCAAAAAAGGTTGAGTGTAAGTATTTTTTAATTAATTTCCTAAAATTGGGTATAATTCTCCCAAGGTTAGCAGTAACGTTTCAAAGCTAACGTTAGCAATCAAGGGTTAATTGTGGAAATGGCTGGGTACGCATCTTTGAGACTTACTGCCAGCTGGGTTGTGATATGTATAAACCCTCACCGTTACCTGAATGTAGAAAGAAAAAGAAATTACGGTCATCATCCAGGAATCATCAGTTATCATCACATCACCATCTGGTAATTTTCATGTATTGTTAACCTGCCTGTGATATATATATATATATATATATATATATATATATATATATATATATATATATATATATATATATATATATATATATAGTCTTTCACCGTTATTTAAAATTTGGGAAAATTGATGAAAATGTAGAGAGAGAAAAAAAATACGATGATCATGACCATCATCATCTGGCCATTTTCATGTATTGTTAACCTGCCTATGTTATAATATACAATCTTTCATTGTTATTTGAGTGTTGAAAAAAAAAAAAAAAAGTGACGATATTTAGGGAAAGTTGGTGTGGGGCAGGTAAGAAAAATGAAGGGGACATTTTTAAAATTACGGAAATGAAATAATGGAAGTAAACACCTAAGACTTTTGGTTTAGCCTTGGGAGTCTGTGCTGGAGAGTTGGCTGGGTTACTTCAGCCAGTGTGTTGATATGGTGGGTAGAGTGGATGGGAGTAGGGAGGTGGAGTGGGTGAGTGGGTAGGTGGGAATAGGCGGCGGAGTGAGATAGTGGGTGTGTGGTTGTGTGGGGATGGGCAAATGGAGTGGGTGAGTGAGTGGATGGGTGGGTGGGATGTTGTTGGTTACTTTAGACAGGATGATGATATGGAGAGATGAGTGGGAGGGGTGGAGAGAGAGAGATTGGTTGGATGAGTGGGTGGATGGGTGGGTGGGAGGGTGCGGGTTACTTAGACAGGATGCGACATGGAAAGATGAGTGGGTGGGGTGGAGAGATTGGTTGGGTGGGTGGGTGGATGTGTGGGGCTGGACTTAAGGAGTGGGCGTGTGGGTGTGTGGGTGGAGATGGGCTACTTTATACAGGGTGGGATCGGTGAGTAAGACCGGACAGATGGAGTGGGTCAGTGAGAGGGAGTGGGCAAACGGAATGGATTTTAAGCAGTAAAAGGTAGACGGAGTGGATACATGGTGCGGAGTGGTGGGTGAAGGTGATTCGACTGAGTGGGTGAATGAGTGGACACGCGAATGGGTGAATGAGTGAGCAGGAGTGGGTAAGGAAGTGAGCAGGGGTGGGCAAGTGGGGTGGGCAGGTGGGTGAGGGTGGGTATATGGGATGGGTAGGTGGGTAAGGGTGGGTTTAGTCATGGCTGTAGTTCTGTATATGCAAGTCTTTATAATGTCAAATTGAGATAAAGATGACAGGAATAATCACAAGTAAAAGTCTAGGGTTATAATATGTAATGTTTCGACACGAGGCCTTTATCTCACAAAATGACAAAACCAGGTATTTTTTACTTTTTTTATTTTTTTTTGTTTAGTGATACCTAGACATCATACCATTGTATACCATACACGCATAATACCACTTCACTGTGTTTTGAAGAGGGACGCCTTCACGTGGTGGCACCGATATAACAATGTGTCTCCACTGCCCAGTAATATAAACATCCCTCATCTCCATTTCTGTCCATTAAAAGCAGGATGGTGGACCATCGGAGAAAGGCACATTTACCCTGTAGTCCATTGGGTTCACGTTTCATATGAACCTGGGGCTTCTACTACCACCACTACTACTACTGCTACTCCTCCTCCTCCTCCTCCTCCTCCTACTACTACTACTACTACTGCAGTACTACTATCGCTACTACTACTGCTGTTACTACTGTTGTTGTTATAGTTCCTGCTTCTGCGGCTGCTAGTGATACTTTTACTCCAACTGCAATTACTACTACCACTGCGACTACTACTACTACTACTACTACTACTACTACTACCATTACTACTATTACTATTACTACTACTACCACCACCATCATCACCACCAAACTGACATCAATACATGTCCACCAAAACTTCTCTAACGCAGATGTAACTTCGCTGGTTCCTCGAAGACTCAACCCACCAGTGTCACAAGATGCATCAATACACCTCCACTTAACCTCCTACCTGCCTAATGGTACTCTCCTAAGAAACACAGTATGTCAAACTCAGGTATTGGATGGCAGGAGGTAAGAAGAAGATGAAAAAGGAGGAGGAGGAGGAGGAGGAGGAGGAGGAGGAGGAGAAGGAGGAGAAGAAGGAGAAGAAGAAGAAGAAGAAGAGGAGGAGGAGGAGGAGGAGGAAGAGAAGGAGGAGGATATTAATTCAACCATCACTGAACAATTAAATAAAATCCAGCCCACAGTCGTCCAATACGGATTATTTTTTCACTCGATGTTTTTGCATCACCTAATTAATGTATGATAAACTTTTTCGTGCTTACCATCCATAAATTTATTTGAATCTTTGCCTATGGTGTTCTCGTTTGTGTTTGTTGCTGGTTTAATGGCGTAGAAAGAGAATTATTACACCCGCACTGGCGAAGCTAGAGCAGGTCATGTGTTTTGAGATGTGTGTGTGTGTGTGTGTGTGTGTGTGTGTGTGTGTGTGTGTGTGTGTGTGTGTGTGTGTGTGTGTGTGTGTGTGTGTGTGTGTGTGTGTGTGTGTGTGTGTGAATGTATGTATATACAGTATGTATGTGTGTGCGTGTGTATATCGCTAAGATCCAATATATTTAAACATGGCGCTCTTTATTATCATCTCTCTTCATCATATATCATAATCCATCGTACTTTGCCATAATGACTCAGGTAAAGCAATATAAATTACTCTAATGTATGAGCAAACACATAACAGTCACCCCCAAGACTAAGTGAAAGACTGATTGAGAAATATTGCCTGTCCAAGTGGGGAAGATGGGTGATAATTTTACATGCTAGGTACAAGCGAAGTCAAAAATTCATTTATACTTTCAGAGTTGTATATAATGATGCAATCTGTTCTCTCTCTCACTCTCTCTCTCTCTCTCTCTCTCTCTCTCTCTCTCTCTCAACCTTTCTTTTTCCTCCTCAGACAGTTCAGTATGGCAAGTTATACTCAAGGAAGCGCCCCCTATTCCACTATTCCACCTTAAGTGGTCCTTCCTTCACCAGTTCAAGAACTACTGCCATGCTGCCTTGTGGGATCAGCAACTTGCATAGCTATACGGTGAGTTATTCTGAGTTATTCAAGGAGAAGGTTTTGTTGGAGTGGGACGTATGGGAGAATTAGTATTTATAATTTAGAGTTGAAGTTAGGGAGTGGAAGATAGATCGTTGGTTGCATGTTGTATGTGGGAATGAATGTGGTAAGTTGATATATATATATATATATATATATATATATATATATATATATATATATATATTTAGATATATATATATATATATATATATATATATATATATATATATAGAGAGAGAGAGAGAGAGAGAGAGAGAGAGAGAGAGAGAGAGAGAGATTAGGTTAGACATAAATATAGATATGCACACACAGATGTGTGTGTGTGTGTGTGTGTGTGTGTGTGTGTGAATGTATGTATATACAGTATGTATATGTGTGCGTGTGTATATCGCTAAGATCCAATATATTTAAACATAGATAGATAGACAGGTAGAGAAATAGATAAAGACAGATTTTGCTTGTGTGTGTGTGTGTGTGTGTGTGTGTGTGTGTGTGTGTGTGTGTGTGTGTGTGTGTTCAGAACCACAGTCACGTTCCCCTGACACCTTTCTAATTTACATAACTATACAGGTGAGCTCAGAGAGGGTCGCCTGGCCCATTTACAATTTACATAGGTACAGGTAAATAGAAGGTGTTGTAGAGGTCATTAAAAGGTGCACGTATAGGTAAGAATACATACGCAGGTGGAGATATTAGGTTAGGTTGGGTTAAGTAAGGTCAGGTTAGGTTAGGTTAGGATAGGTTAAGTTAGGCTGGGTTAGGTTAGTTGTGAAAAAGGGAGAAATTCATAAGATAAAGGTTAGATATTTGAAAGATATAAAGGAAAATAAAAACTACAAAGAAATAGGTCCTAATGGAAACAGCTTAAACGTAGAAAAAGGTATGAATAATGAGAAATGGGGTGACATTAATGGAAAGTACATGAATATAATTGAAAAAGTTGAAATTATGGGAAGTAGTACAATGAATCACCGAAGGTATCGTTCCTTATATCACGCAGCGATTTTACCGAGTTGTGGATGACCTCGAAGAAAAGGGTAAGTCATTAAAAAAGAAAAAAAAAAAACTCTCCCTCCATCTCATCCTCAATTTGTGGGTATGTTAATTCCAGAACTCAACTAGACGGCTGGCAATAATTAGGTGATGAATATGTAAGTATGTAACGAAGAGAGGAAGGAAGGAAGGAAGGAAATAGGCCTCTCCTTTAAAACACATAGGACAGTTCAACCACTTCACAACGAGAAGTCCTTTATAAGGTGAGTAAAACTGCCTGACAGAAAGAAGAATCAAAGGTGAATATTTGCAAGAATAAATGAGTTAAGAGCGAGTGTTCGGAAGCTTTTCAGTCCTGGATGTTGTCTAGAAATGGAATAGAATTAATGTGTGTGTGTGTGTGTGTGTGTGTGTGTGTGTGTGTGTGTGTGTGTGTGTGTGTGTGTGTGTTGAGAGAGAGAGAGAGAGAGAGAGAGAGAGAGAATCCGCACCTAACACATCCCTAACCTAACCAAACATCCATCAGTCTTTATACCGCAGGTGTCATGGGTCAGAGGGACAGACATTCGACTGCTGACCACGAAATCCGTCACATACACGTTCGATACAAAGTTTGTCTCTGTCAATCCAGCAGGAGGGGAAGAGTGGATCATGAAAATACACTACGTCAGAAAAAGCGGTACGGGGCCTTATCTCTGTCAGGTCTCCACCACCCAGCCCATCACTCGTACCATCAACCTCACTGTCCACGGTAACCTAACTTTTGGCGGCGAGTTTACATTTGTTTTCTTTAGTCATCAGTTCATAACCTCACCATTTTGTTTTTATTTAACGATGCAGGGTCTTATCTCTGCCATGTCTGCAGTACCCCGCCCATCACCAGCACTGTCAACCTCACTGTCCAAGGTAACCAAACTTTAGGCGGCAAATAAACATTTTTAATTATACATATATTTTTAGTCACCCCCTATTAACCTTTTCAACAGAAGGAGGTGTTTTCTTGGATTTTTTCTTTTTCTTTCTTTCTTTTTCTTTTCCTTTTTTTTTTTTTTTTTTGTATTACTGGACGATGCAAGGTAACATTTTTTTTGACGTGCTCCTAGTTCTTTTTTTCTTGTCACTTATTCCAACAGCTATGATTTTTTTTTTTTTAGTTTCATTCGACAAAGTAACTAATTTTTCTGGACTAGTCTCTCTCTCTCTCTCTCTCTCTCTCTCTCTCTTTCTCGTCACTAATTCTTAACCTTTTCAGTAAGAGGAAATTTTTTCTTTTTCTCTGCTATCACTTGGACGATGCAAGGTAGCTGACTTTCTAGATAAGTTTATTTATTTATTTATTTATTTATCTTTGGCACTCATTTGCATCTAAACTGTAACCCTTTCAGGACGAATGCAATTTCCCCCCCCCCCACCACCACCACCTCGGTATTGTCAATTTCACTGTAAAAAAGAACTATGGTTTTTAAGAGAGAGAGAGAGAGAGAGAGAGAGAGAGAGAGAGAGAGAGAGAGAGAGAGAGAGAGAGAGAGCAGTCCCTATTCAGTAAACCCCAACACACACACACACACACACACACACACACACACACACACACACACACACACACACACGAACGTAAATATGTGTCTGCTCCTAATACAAGTTTCTCAATCATTTCTCTTAAAACTGAATAATGTCGTCAGGATATAGCCAGAATAAGGTTAAAAAAAAATGCCATTATAGTGACAGAATTAAGTCCCTTATCAGTCCAAATCAACACACACACATACAGGGTGGTAAATGTGTGTGTGTGTGTGTGTGTGTGTGTGTGTGTGTGTGTGTGTGTGTGTGTGTGTGTGTGTGTGTGTGTGTGTGTGTGTGAAAGAGAGAGAGAGAGAACCATGGCTTCAGTAATGTAAATAGTATTGCTTCGACCCAGGGCACCAAATGAGGTCATTTGTGTTAGTCCAGGTTCCAGGCCATCTATCTATCTATATATCTATCTGTCTATTTGTCCACCTATCTCTCCATCTGTTAGTCCTGATTCGTGGCCATAATGCAACCTGCGCTGCCAGTAATATAGTCTGCTTTTATAACAGATGGGGATATGTGTTTGGGGGGCATGTTGATATTGTAGCTAAGCATGATGGAATTTGGCTGTATTTTTATTTGTTTATCTATCTGTCTAAATATCTATCTATCTATCTATGTATCTATCTATCAGTCTGTCCATCTATCTATCTACTGTAAGTGTGTCGAGCAGAGGTGTACCGTTCCATATTAGTGATCCGTTCCTGGCTCATCAAATCTTTTACCCACTCACTGTTTTTGTCCATAATTTTTTCTTCCGTGATATAGCAGGTTTTCATTACTGTGTATATTTTAGTCCACAGGTGTATTCTTGCAAGGTTCAACTTGGCCCCTGACGCTGCTCTTCAACTGTCCCTATATTTCTACTTCTGGAACTGTCTTCCTCTGTATTTCCTTCTGTCTATAACCTTCAGTCTTTCAAACGCAGTGTGTCCAGGCATCTCGAAGTGAACAGCTCTTGAATTTGTCTCTCTATTATCTTGTTTTTGTTTTTCCTTGGGGTGAACAATCTAACGAGCCTCTGGTCTTTGGTTCCTTCTTCCTTGCGTAAAAAAAAAAAAAATACGGTACTCTCATATTTCCATTATTACTTCAAATATCATCGTACATAGATAAAATTTTATCCCATTACCACTAGCCGCAAAAACAGTCGAATCGTGGAGAGAGGTGTATGTGCAGTCTGGACGTCGCCTGAAAGTGGTGTGTCAAGTCCAAGGGTGTCCATCTTTTGTAAATCACTGATTTATCATTTCAAGCCTTCAGTTATCCACTAAAACACCCTTCCCTCCAACAACGAAGGCCGTGGCAACAGTAGAACCGAAGAGAGAGGTGTAGGTGCAGTCTGGAGATCTCCTGGAAGTTGTGTGCCAAGTCCAGGGCTGTCCACTGCTAAGCCATTTACAGTCTTTTTAGCTACTGTTTCCCTTCTTCATTACTTTCACGTGTATAAAACCATTCAATGTTACGGTGCACCTATTGAAAGGTGAGATGCAAACCAGTGACCCATCTGATATAGCGTTTAGTTTAGGTCTTGGTAACTTCTAAGATGGTACTGATCTTAGGAGGGACCTGCAGTAATTATAAGGTACCAGTAAATGAAAATTGTATCTAACACCACCAGTTAGAAGTGTCTGAAATACGCACTCTAAAGTATATAGGGCCATTAAACATTTCAGTGCACGTGTTTAGTAGTGGGCTTCGGCATTAATACTTTATCTTTGCTACACCAAACTATTTTATTGATCTGAGAAGGTCCTCACACTCCCACATCACACACCACTTTCCCTTATACTCGTGCAGCCACACCACACACTGTCACATCACATACTGCCACACTACACACCACGTTGCCTCTTTCTGCCACATAACACACTGCTACCTCAAAAATGCCACATCACACTACCACTCCTCACACTACCACTCTTCGCACCAACACATCTCACAGTGCCACACCAAACACTGCCACATCACACACCACCACAACACACACTGACACACCTAACACTGCCACACCCAACACTACCACACCTCATACTGCCACATCTCAATCTCATTTTACACATCCTATCACTCCCCGCACTGCTGTACCTCACACTACCACATCTCATTCTACCACTCTACACACTACCACACCTCGCACTACCACACCTCACACTACCCCTCCTCACACTACCACACCTCCCCATATCATATCAAACACAGGCTGATCTATCACAGTGCTATCCAACACTGCAAATCGTTTCAATATATAATAGGAATCCAAATGCATCTATCAAGTGTTATGAGCTGGAGATTATGTAACATCATAGTCACTGCAATTTTCAACATTTTCAACACATGTATGTTACCTGTATACATGTGAACCACTACTTTATTGAGAGTTTTTGAGAAATACACTTTGATTACATGGACTTTGGAAAGTAAGTGTAAAACAGACATTATTATTTTTCATATTGCCAACCAATAGATTGCTACACCTCACACAGCTACACCACACATTGCCACACCACACACTGCCACACCTCATACTGCCATACCACACACTGCCACACCACACACCGCCACACCACACACCGCCACACCACACACCGCCACACTTCACACTGGAACTCCTCACACTGCCATACCTCACTCTACCACAACACACACTGCCACACCAAACACTGCCACAACACACACTGCATATGGAAAACCTGTCAAGTGGAGGATTTTAAAACAAGAGTCCGTTCGCCCCTTCAGAAGAAGAAGAAGAAGAAGAAGAGAGAGAGAGAGAGAGAGAGAGAGAGAATGACGCCTTCTGACCTAACGTGATAAAACTAATTCCTTAATTGCATGACTCTCCACGAGTAATGAGACCAGGTGAAGGTGATGCAACAGGTCACTGATGGTGGCTCCATGCACACACACACACACACACACACACACACACACACACACACACACACACACACACACACACACACACACACACACACAGGTAAAAAGCCCAAGACAGAGTTCATGCAGGTAAAAATCAGGTGTGCAGCTCAATCATGCAATGTTCACCTCTCATGACCTCTTCACGTAAGCCATCGGATACAATACACGCATTACCTGTATATTAATATTCTTCTGAGTTAAAGCCAAAAGGATAATTACTTTTCACATTCCTCTCTCTCTCTCTCTCTCTCTCTCTCTCTCTCTCTCTCTCTCTCTCTCTCTCTCTCTCTCTCTCTCTCTCTCTCTCTCTCTCTCTCTCTCTCTCATTCATGACGAACCCTCATATATCCTCTACCAATTATGACACCAGCAAGACCTAGTTATCATCACTTATATCATTTATTACTGTGAACTACCCACAGTGCATGATGTAATAAATTTCAGATGTGTCCCTCTAATTTCATATTTATAACAAGATTCTTTTTATTACTAAGACTCCAGGGCTCTTATTTTCGTCGGGTCAGGAGGTTCCCTAACACCTTTTCCTTACCGATCTGTTTTTGATAAGGCTGGCTAATATCTTTTTGTAGGTTATTTATGAAGAGTTGGGTGATACTAGAATGATTTAAGTCACACAGAGGGGACGGCAAGTGCAATAAGCAAAATAAATCGCTTAAGAAAAGGTGTTAGGGAGTTTCCTTAGCCGACAAGAAACTTGGCCAAGAATTTATATGTATGGTACGAACGCTTGCTATAATATTGTATCACTATCTGCATCACTGTAATTTTACTTATTACTATACTCTTTTCACACTAGCTTGACATAAAACTGTTGTCTCTTTATTTTGAATGCTGAGATGTAACCATGGATTTACTAGAATATGGTGTTAGTCACGATGAAGTGCTATGGAGAGGATGTTGAGCCGTAGTACTGTCTTTTTCTGCCGCTGAGCCACGTGAAATTAAATGCAAAAGAACGAAAATCTGGGCCAAGTTAGAGTGAAAAGAGTATAATTATTGCCCTACTCAGTATATATCACTATGTATCACTGTCATTATTATCATTATCATTATTATCATTATCATTCTTATCACTGTCATTATTATCATCCTCATTCTCTATTACTCATTATTATCAGTCTTTATTATCATTGTCGTTATTATCACTCTCATTATTATCAGACCAAAATATAGGTCTTTATTATCACTTTCACTCTTTGTCACTGCCATTATTATCATTATCGTTCTTGTTGTAGGTGGGGGCGCCCATCATCCAACTACTTAGTGTAGTGGTACTCTGTTTTTTGGGTAGCTCTACATCGAATGGCAAGTCAAATGATTTCCTGTAAATCAGGAAAGTATTTACAACGCTGGGTGCTAAAATTATAACCAACCGACACGTGTTCCCTCCGTGACAGCAAGTGGGTTCGCGGAGGGTTAGTGCCCCTCCCTGGACAACAACTAACTAAAAATACGAACAAGAAGCCTCGGACCAGGACTTACCAAAAGATGACGACTAAGGACCGAACAAAGGGCATGATACGGATGGCGACGTGGAATGTAAGGGGTGCAAATGATGAGGTGAAAGAGAGAGAGATTGTCTAGGTATTTGAGGGTGCGAAAGTGGATGTATGTGGATTAACTGAAACTAAATGGTGAGAGTGCGAGAGAATGGGAGTATGGATGGGGTATATGTGCAGGAGTAGGTGAGAGTGAGAGGGAAAAAGAAGGAGTTATTGTGAGTAACAGCTGGAAGGAGAAAATAAGAGTATGGATCAGTTGGCTCAAGAATTCTGTGGGCAAGATTGAAAGTTGGACTACAAATGTGGGTGATTATGTGCATGTATGCGCCAATGCAAGATCGTGCAAGCAGAGTGAGAGAAGAGTTAAGGACAAATGTGTAAGTGTACATGGAAGAGTTTGAAAGGAATGAGGGCTTGTTTTTGATTGATGATATGAATGATAAAGTAGGGAATGTGAAGATGGACGGAGTAGTTGGTGAGTAGGGTGAGACTGCTGAGATAGATGAGAATGGCAGTGCTTTAGTGGACATTTGTGCCGAGAGGGGGTTGGTGATAGCCAATACCCTCTTCAGGCACAAAATGATCCACAGGTACACATGGCAAGTGATAAGAAGGGTGGGTGGTGAACTGAATGAAAGGAAGGCAACGATTGATTATGTGTCTGTGGATGAAAGGATGCTAAGATGTGTAACGGATGCAACAGCATATAGGGGTTTGGGAAGTGGACTTTCTGATCACCACTTGGTGGTGGTCAGAATCAAGGTCCAAGTAAAATGAAGAAATAGAAGAAGGAAACGACGGGGGGAACGACTAGATGCAAGGAGAGTGGAAAGGTTACAAGGGATGAGCAAAAGGAGGCATATAAGACAGAAGTGGAGGAACGATTGGGTAATTATGAATTAGAGTAGATGAGGGACGTGGAAGGTGTGTGCAAGATATTCACAAAAGAAATCTGTGCAGCATGAGGGGTGGTGTGTGGGGTGAAGAGAAGACGAAAGGGGGTGCAAGGAACTGCATGGTGGAATGAAGAGGTGAGACAGGCTGTGGCACAACAGAAAAAAGCATATAATGATTGCATGAGAAACAGGGACTTGGAAGAAGCTGA
Source organism: Coenobita brevimanus (assembly GCF_032717465.1). Classification (NCBI taxonomy): domain Eukaryota; kingdom Metazoa; phylum Arthropoda; class Malacostraca; order Decapoda; family Coenobitidae; genus Coenobita; species Coenobita brevimanus. The sequence goes on from NC_137057.1 coordinate 36,565,285, forward strand.
GAGACGGAAGAGAGAGAGATATATAGAAAGGAAGAGAGAGGTGAAAAGATTAAAAAGAGAGAGTAAGAAAAGAGTGGATGAGGAATTTGGAAGGAATATGAGTGTAAAGTGCAGGGAATGTAAGAAAATGTTCTGGAAAGAGGTAAAGAGAGTTAGACAGAGTGGCAATGAAATTAGTAGGGGAGTGAAAGATAAAAATGGCAGATAACTCGTGGAGCAGGGAGAAAAAGTGAGCAGATAGAGAGAACACTTTAAGGAAATTGATGAACATAAAGAATGAAAGTAATGCGAGTATAAGTGGCTGGGGAATGGCTGGGAGAAGGAGGGAGGTGAGAAGACAGGAGGATATCAGTAGGATGGAAGTAGTGGAAGCAATGAAGAAAGTCAAAATGGGGAAAGCCCCAGGAATTGATAAGAGTGTGTGGTGAAATGCTGAAGCATGGGGGAGAGATAGTAGTAGAATGGATGTGGAAGATGTGCAAATTGGCCTGGGAGGAAGGTAGAGTCCCGGAGGATTGGAAGTCAGGTAAAATTATTCCCTTGTACAAAGGGAAAGGGGAAAAAGAAGTGTGTGGTAATCATAGGGGCATTTGTCTTCTTAGTGTAATAGGAAAAGTATATGGTAGGATACTTACTGACAGAGTTAGGGAAACAGCAGAAGAATTAGCTGGAGAACAGGGAGGCATTAGGAAGGCAAGAGGCTGTGTAGATCAGATATTCATTCTTAGATCTTTAGTGGAAAAGTTTCTAGAGAAGGGAAAGAAGTTGTATGAGGCCTTCGTGGATTTGGAGAAAGCATATGACAGGGTGGATAGACAAGGACTGTGGAAAGTATTGAGAATATATGGAGTAGTTGGGAAGTTGTCGAATGCTGTGAAGAGTATGTATGAGGGTGCTAAGGCTGCAATGCGTGTGGATAGTGAACCGAGTGAATTTTTCTATTTGAAGGTTTGGTTGAAACAGGGATGTGTCATGTCTCCATGGTTGTTCAATCTGTACATGGATGGGGTTATAACAGATACAAGGTAGGGCAGTGGATGTTGGAGTGGCCTTAATGAGAGAGGGCAGTGTTTGGAAACTCCCTGTGCTGTTGTCTGCAGATGATACTGTGTTGTTAAGTGAAGACGAAAGGGAGCTGCAAGTCTTGGTGGATGAATCTGGGAGAGTGTGTAAGAAACGGAATCTAAAGGTGAATGTAGGAAAGAGTAAAATGATGGTCTTCGAGGGAAGTGAAGCCAGTGAATGTACAGTGAGGTTGGATGATGAGGAAATGGAAAATGTGAGTATGTTTAAGTACTTGAGTAGTGTGATGAGTAAGGATGGAAGTTTGGAGGGTGAATTGCTTGAAAGGGTACTACAAGAAGGAAGAAGGATTGCTGGTTCCTTGAAAGCAGTGATAAAAAACAGGGACGTGAGCATGGAAGTGAAAAAGTTACTACATGACAGTATTGTGATACCAACTCTAACATATGGAAGTGAAGCTTGGATCTTTTGGAGGGACACACGTCAAGAGTGAGAGCAGTGGAAATAGGTTATTTGAGAGGGGCCTGTGGAGTAACATGGAGAGACAGACTGACAAATGAGGATGTGAAGGAGCGTTGTGGTGTGGATGTGGATGTGATACGAAACTTTAGGAGAAACACACTGATGTGCTTTGGCCATGTGGAGAGGATGGAGAGTGAGTGACTGACGAGGAGAATGTGTGTGAGTGAGGTGGAGGGGGGATAGAGGGAGGGGGAGGCCAAGGATGAGATGGAGGGATGAAGTGGAGAGGTATATGAGAGAGGGGGGAGTAAATTGGGAGCATGGCAGTGAAATGGAGGGGGGCAGAGCGACGTGAAGGCGATTTGTTTGTGACCACTCAGTATGGGATTAAGGCGTCTGGCAATAGACAGATAGACAGACATTATTTTTCAGACCAGGAATTACCTGCCATTCAACACCACAACACTTCCTGCCTACCTACCCTACCCACAGCCTTGCCTGTTCATTAGCAGCCTCTGTCAGCCTACTCCTGATCACTGGATTCTGGACTGAGAGCCTGCTGCAGTGCCCCCAGCGAGGAGGAGCGCCCCATTTTCTGTTACATTCGCCCATCTCTGTCGCACCCTGCCTTAACCACCAACACTTAGGCAGGGTGAGGCAGGGAGAGGCATGGCACTATAGTCGTTCTATTTTATGAAGGCAGTTTGGGTGGGGCGCACTGGGACCTCACTCTGTTAGCTCTGTTGCCACATCGTCACCACACACGTGCTCTCTCCCTCTCTCTCTCTCTCTCTCTCTCTCTCTCTCTCTCTCATATTTCTAATAACTACTACTAATATTATTTTCTTTATTTTTTCTCTTGTTTTCGACTTTTATTCCACACCATCCCTGAGGTAAAAGTCTATAGGTGTGTGTGTTTTTTTTTTATAGCTTCCATGGCGGGAGACTGACAGAGTATGACCCGCACACGCAGGGCTATCCCTCATGTCACCACCTGACAACGTCGCAAAAGCAACGAGGGCAAGTCGTATGAGATTTATACTATATTATAGCTTTTTTATTGAATTACATCTATACAGAGTGTATTAAATTCATTTATAAGTAGTTACTAGCTTAAAATAGGAGAGAGAGAGAGAGAGAGAGAGAGAGAGAGAGGTGAGCACAAATAATTACACGTGTGTCGGCGGCGATGTGGCAACAGAGCTAACAATGTGAGGTCCCAGATCGCCCCACCCAAACTGCCTTCATAAAATAGAATGACTTGTAGGAAGGTTAAGGCTTACCCAGGTGAGGAGGGGGTTAAGTGTTGGATAGGTAGATAGATATACAGATAAACAGGAAGGCAGTATACGGAGAGAGAGAGAGAGAGAGAGAGAGAGAGAGAGAGAGAGAGAGAGAGAGAGAGAGAGGGAGAGGGGCCGCCGGTATGGAATAGGAAACCAGGTAGACAGCACTTAATTATTTACCTAAACAGCTTATTATTCACCTCCCTAACACGTTTCCCCTTCCCTTCAGGTACGGCTGTGATGGCGGATTTACCTCCACCTAATTTACTCCCTACACACTTGAGTCCACATTTTTTTTCGGTGTAGGGCTCCCAAACACCTTTTCCTGAGCGATTTATTTTGCTTATTCCACCGTACGTGTATTTTCTCTTCTGTGTCACGTAAATCCTTCCAATATCGCCATACTCTGCATTACTTACAAGAGGACACTAACACCCCTACTCAAAAATAAATCGCTACGGAAGATGTGTTAGGGAGCTTCCTTAACCGAAGGGAATACGAGTAGTGGACCCGTATTGTCGTAGGCTGAGGAGGCTCCCTAACACCTTCCTCACCGATTTATTTTTGGATGTGTGTGGTTAATATCCTTTTGTCTGTTATTTATTTGAATATGGCGATACTGGACGGATTTACGGAACACAAAAGAGAATAGTAATGTATAGGCAAAATAAATCGCTCAGGAAAAGGTGTTAGGGAGCTTCCTTAAATGACGAGTGACATTAAATCGGTCCTGTTCTCGTCGGTTATAATTTCCACTTTATTAATCAATTTATTTTTTTTTTTAATGTAAAAAGGTTAAAAATAACATACGGGAAATTTTACAGGAAGAATTTATGAAAGAAATTTGTAGAACAATATGAGGAAGAATATCAAGGAACAAGTATGGTGTGCAAAAATAAATCGCTAAGGAAAAGGTGTAAAGAGCCCTGCAGTACCGACGAGAAATGGACCTGATAATATGTCCTGTTGTTTTTCATTGCACTTGAATGATACTTACTGAAAGGGGCAATAATTACATACAGAAAATTGGTAAGGAGTAATAAGCAAAACAAATCGCTAAGGAAGAGGTTTGAAGAGTCCTGCTGTACTGACGAGAAATGGACCCCTAAATATCCCTGATTTTTTTATTACATGTGTATGTTATTTATTAAAAAAGACATTGTATTACATAGAAGAGAAGGGAAAGCTATATCACAAGATAATTGGATCCCTAATGTTTCTTTTTTATTATTTTTTAATGTATGTGACGCCAATGTGTACTTGGAGATTATTGATATGTGTGTGTGTCTGTGTGTGTGTTGGATAAATAAAAATATATATTATACTTTTGGGGACGAGATAGTGTTTCTTTGGCTTATGATTTTATTTTGGTGTGAGTGTGTGTGTGTGTGTGTGTGTGTGTGTGTGTGTGTGTGTGTGTGTGTGTGTGTGTGTGTGTGTGTGTGTGTGTGTGTGTGTGTGTGAAGCTTGACCGGTTCTTTCATTGGTCTTTTTTATCGTTTTTATACCATATATTATACAAAAAATATAAAAAAAGACACAGAAATACATACAATCACAAAGAGATAGATAGAGAGAGAGAGAGAGAGAGAGAGAGAGAGAGAGAGAGAGAGGGAGAGAGAGAGAGAGAGTCGCCGCATGATCCTCTAATTAAAATAAAAATAAAAATCAACCGAGGGAAAAAAGCGCGTCCTCCTGGTGAAAGGATTAATATTGCTCTTATAACTGCATGCTTTGTGTTGGAGGAGCGTCTGTCTTTAATTAGAGAGAGAGAGAGAGAGAGAGAGAGAGAGAGAGAGAGAGAGAATAACCACAGACTATTATGACCATTTACTGCATATCATGTTGCAAAAAAAAATATTGTAATTATTAGGATCAAGAAAATGTGTGAAAATATTAACTGAAGGAAGAGATGAAGAAATTAGGGACAATAAAGTGTAATTAAATGTAATACCGCACACACACACACACACACACACACACACACACACACACACACACACACACACACACACACACACACTCACATACACTTAGAGAATTACAGTCATACAAACAAAAAAAAGTAGACACAGACACAAGAAGAGATAGCACACACACAAACACACACACACACACACACACACACACACACACACACACACACACACACACACACACAGGGATTCAATCTAGGCGGACGTGCGTCACCGGCGCTCCGTACCAAATCATCAGAGCCAGTGGCATTACCTAAATTTGTATCTTTGTATGAGTCAAGCTCAGTACCAGGTTAGACTAAATGATTGTTCATTATTAAAAAGAAAAGAAAATAAGTTTAAACAAGACTTGTTCAAACAGGAAATAGAACCAAGAAGAAAGAATACGCTGAGTCATCTCTGAGGTTTGTTAGACTACAACGACACGGAGATTGTAAGTACATGCTTTGCACTTTAAGTATTGCAAAATGGATACATACTTTAGTAAAGAAAATTTGGAAAAGAAAAGGAATAAAGGTAAAAAGCAAAATGATGATTTCTACCAAGAACTGCTTGAAGTAGAGACCCACAATAGACTGGTTGAACGTGTAAACAAACTAGAAATGGCTTTCAAAAATGAAATTGATGAAATAAAGAAGCAGATGCACTTGCAAAAGGAAGAAATAGAAAAACTAGGAAGGGAGGCCAATAAGAAAGACACAACCATTAGTGAACTAACAGTGGAACTGAGTACACTTAGGAAGAAAATGAGTGAAATGGCAAGTACAGTAGTCAATCACGAGAGTGTTATGGAAGAGTTCAAAAATGACACAGAGACAATTAGGCAAGTTAGCAGTCTTATTGACCAGAGCAGTGATATTGAGGAGAAGATAACACAAGTGAATGAAGCTGTGCAAAGCTACAAAAATGATGTAGAAACCACGTATGCTGAAATGGTGAAAGTAAAGAAAGACTTAGAAACAAGGGTGGAGGAAAAAAGCATCAAAAAGGAGGTGAAAAGAATAATCCAAAACAATCCAAAGTTAGTCAGAGATTCAGTGGAGATAAACAAATCAATAGTAATCACTAGTATAGAAGAGGAAGAAGTTAAAAACAAGATCACAAGAGACAAAAAGGAGATGACAAATGTAATGAACTTACTGAAAGAAGTATCAGAGGAAATCTGTAGTAAAGACATAGAGGAACACAAAAGGTTAGGGAAATACGAGAAAAGCAAGACAAGACCTCTAAAGGTGGCTTTCCAGAGTGTAAACACTGTGGAAGAGATACTAAAAAATGCAAAGAATCTTATGGAAAAAGAGGAGTTCAAAAATGTATGGATAAAAAGATGCCTAACACAAGAGGAACTGGAATTACTGAAAGAGAAAAGGGAGGAAGCAAAAACAAAAAATGAGGGAAGATCAGAAGAGGAGAAGAAGAAATTTTTTTACAAAGTAATAGGACTGCAGGTAGGAAAGTGGTACACAAACAGGATGGAAGAAAAAGGAGGAAGGTAGTAGAATCATGTCATGACAAGTATATAAACAAGATGATAAAGTTGATGTACTCAAATGTGGATGGAATGGTATCTAAATTACTAGAGATGAATGATTATGTCAGAGAAAATGAACCACAAATAATATGCCTAACTGAGACAAAATTAACACCAAGGATATCCAATGACATACTAAACTTAGAGGAATACAATATATGGAGAAGAGACAGAAATTTAAAAAAAGGAGGAATTATAATATTAACTAAGAAAAATCTAAAAGTCAAGGAAATAAAACTAGATATACCATCACAAGTAGAACTGATTGCAGTAGAGATCGACACATCTGAAGGTAAAGTAATTGTAGCCAATTTGTACATGCCACCCAGATCAAACACAAGGGAAAGAGACGAATATGAGGACCTGGCAGAGAGTACAATTCAGAGTATAACATCATTGCTACATAAAATGGAAGAGAAATCGGAAAGAATTATACTAACTGGGGACTTCAATACAAATATAAATTGGAATACTCTAGATATAAATAGCCAAGAAAGCTGTTGGGACCAAAAGCTCCTGGATCTCGTACAAGAGTTTTTCTTAACGCAACATGTGAGGGAAACCACCAGAAAAAGGGGACTTGATGTACCTTCAGTGCTAGATCTAATATTTACTAGGCATGAAAATGATGTTGACAGTTTAATATATCACCCTCCACTCGGCAAAAGCGATCATGCAGTACTAAATTATAACTTCAGGATAGCATATGACATAGTAAACAGCAAGGAGAGTTACAAAAAGAGCCTAAACTATAAAAAGGAAAATTATCAAGACCTAAAGAAGTATTTCTTAGAAGTTGATTGGGAAAATGAGCTTAGAGGACAAGATTTAAATGTTGTATATAAAAAAATTTGTGAATTTTATGAAATAGGAGTCCAGAAGTACATCCCACAGCACAAAGAAGCAGATAAGAAAATACAGAAATGGTTCAATACAGAATGTAAAAAATCAAAAGAAAGAAGAGATTTGTTATGGAATAGATACAGAAGACACGATAGTGAAAGGGCGTATAATAATTACAAACAGGCAAGAAACGACTATACAAGAATAAGAAGGGAAGCCCAAAAACAGTTTGAGGAGGATATAATAAATAAAAGTAATGATCAACCAAAGCTGTTTTATAGCTATATCAGAAGCAAAACCAAAGTAAAAGATATAATTCAATCCATTATGGACAAGGGAATCACTTATACACAAGAGAAAGATATTTGTGAAGCACTAAATAAGAATTTCCAATTAGTTTTTACAGAAGAAAAAAATTTTGAGAGGGACTATGTGGAACACGCATGTCCACACATACTACCAGATAAACAAATAGCAGAAAAACTAATACAGGAGGAGTTAAGTAGATTAGACAGAGAAAAAGCAAGTGGTCCTGATGAAATTTCATGTTGGGTATTACGAGAATGTGCAAAGGAGTTAAGTAAACCATTGTTTATAATTTTCAAGAAATCCTTGAGTCAAGGTAAACTACCTGATATTTGGAAAAAAGCAAATATTGTCCTCTTATTCAAGAAAGGAAATAGACAAAACTCACTCAACTACCGACCAGTATCACTGACCAGTGTTGTAAGCAAGGTATTAGAAAAACTTATAAGAAAAGCTTGGGTAAATCATCTAGAAGAACACAGTATGATAACAGAAAGACAGTTTGGTTTCAGAAAAGGAAAATCATGTGTTACTAATCTGTTGAGCTACTATGACAGAGTAACAAACACAATACAGGAAAGGGAAGGATGGGTGGACAGTATCTATTTAGATTTCAAGAAAGCTTTTGACACAGTACCACACCAAAGACTTTTATGGAAACTGTACCATCAAGGAGGAATTCGAGGCAAACTGTTTTGTTGGATGCAAGACTTTCTCATAAAAAGAGAAATGAGGACAGTACTAAGAGGAAACTACTCATCACGGAAAGAAGTGACTAGTGGAGTACCACAGGGTTCAGTGCTGGCACCAATCATGTTTTTAGTGTATATAAATGATATAAACAGTAACATTGGAAATGAGAGCTATCTGAATATGTTTGCAGATGATGCAAAAATACAAAGGAGAATTACTAACACAGATTCTTGTAAAGAGCTACAAGAAGAATTAAATAAACTTCATGAATGGAGTAGTACATGGCAAATGGAATTCAATGTGGACACGTGTCATGTAATCAAGTTTGGTAAAAGTGGAAAAAGACCTGATTGGGATTATAAGTTAGGAAATAAAACCCTATCCACATCAGAAAGAGAGAAAGACCTAGGTGTGATTATCAATAACAGACTATCTCCGGCTGACCACATCAGCGAGAAGGTACGGAACATGTATGCACTGCTTGCAAATATGAGAATATCATTCACATACATAAATGAAGACATGCTAAGAAGGATAATAACCTCATTCATTAGACCAACCCTGGAATATGCATCAGTAGTCTGGAGTCCTCATCTCAAAAAGCATATAGACAAGATTGAAAAAGTTCAAAGGGCCGCTACAAGATGGATACCAAGCTTAAGGGACCTAAGCTACGAAGAAAGACTAAATAAACTGAATCTACCAACTTTACAGGAGAGAAGGAAAAGAGGTGACGATAATGCTATATAAGTGCATATCAGGAAAGGAGAAAATAGACATAAATGATTACTTAACATATGGAGAAGCATCAGCAAGAGGACACTGCAAAAAACTGCATAAGAAGAGAGGTGATAAAGACGTAAGGAAATTCAGTTTCCCAAACAGAGCAATTGATCAATGGAATGCACAACCGAATGAAATAGTGTGTGCCAAAACAATTCACAAATTTAAGGATATGTACGATAAATATGGTTTAAGACACGGGACAGTACGAGCTTGACTCATTCCTATAAAGATACAATTAGGGAAGAACAATTAGGTAAGAACACACACACTCACTCACTCACTCACATACACATAGAGAAATAGTCATACAAACAAAAAAAAGTAGACACAGACACAAGAAGAGATAGCCCCCCCCCCCCACACACACATGTTCTCCCTTAGCGACGAGTCTAAAAACCACTTCACATCTACGAACTCTGTACAAGAAAACAAAAGAAACCATGCAGTCCTCGTCAGTAACTAGCGGTGTACCTCAGGGTTCAGTGCTCTGTCCCTTATTATTTATTATATATATAAATGATCTAGACTTGGGAGTCAATAGCAGCATCAGTAAATTTGCCGACGATACAAAAATAGGGCGTATCATTAACATGACTGAAGATAGCCGTAACTTACAAAAAGACCTCGATACATTGTTCAGATGGTCTAAAACTTGGCAAATGGAATATAACGTTGAAAAATGTAAAGTACTTAACGTAGGCAAGACCATTGGAGACACTAAATACAGCTTAGATAACAAAGAAATTAGCAAATCGGAATGCGAGAGAGATCTAGGAGTTATGGTTAGTAACGACCTTAAACCAAGGCAACAGTGTATTAATGCGAGAAATAAAGCAAATAGGGTCCTAGGATTTATTTCGAGAAGCGTGAGCAATACATCATCCAAAGTAATACTGCAACTTTATCTAGCATTAGTAAGGCCACATTTAGACTACGCAGTACAATTTTCGTGTCCTTACTATAGAATGAATATTAATTCGTTAGAAAATGTACAGAGAAGAATGACAAAAATGATACATGACGTCCGGAACCTGTCATATGAAGACAGATTGAAAAGACTGAGTCTGCATTCGCTAGAGAGGCGTAGAGTAAGGGGAGACTTAATTGAGGTGTTTAAGTGGATGAAGGGTATAAATAAGGGAGATATTAGCAAGGTACTTAAAGTGAGCATACAGGATAAAACTAGAAATAATGGTTTCAAACTAGAAAAATTCCGTTTCAGAAAGGAAATCGGTAGAAATTGGTTTGGTAATAGAGTAGTAGACGAATGGAATAAGCTACCTAGTCAAGTAGTTGCTGCCTCTTCCATTGAGAGTTTCAAGCATAGGCTAGATAAGCATATGACAAATAAGGGGTGGATATAGAATAAAGAAAATCTTATAACCAATACTAATCCATAATTTTTCCTTTTCAGGTTACACTATGATAGTCTCTATTCTCCTTTCACACTTTCCTGTAAAATGTCCACGCCAGTTTTTCTATACTGCGTGGTGTTCTTTCTGACTTTTTCCTGCCGGCTTCGGCTGGAGGGTTTGGAGGGCGGGGGAGAGCCTTCTTCTTTGCTATCCTTATCTCATTCTAGTAGTTCAGTTACACTTCTAGGAGCTGCCTAGCATGGGCCAACCGGCCTACCGCAGTTATCCTCTCTTCTTATGTTCTTATGTTCTTGGGGCCTTTTAATCTCGTTCTCGGTCTCGTCAGGCTTTCAGATGGTCTCCCTTGAGGTCTCGTCATCAAAGACATGGAGTTCTTTTGATCTCATTCAATTTATTTTTTTGGAGTGTTGTTCGTAAATGAAAAGCGTCTGATTAAGGGATGTATGGATGGATTGGTGTGTGTGTGTGTGTGTGTGTGTGTGTGTGTGTGTGTGTGTGTGTGTGTGTGTGTGTGTGTGTGTGAAATAGATCATAGACAAGAAAACGAAGAAAGTGATAGGAAACTGGAAAATAATCGGACAAAGACAAGGAGAGAACAAGAAAAACGGAAAAGATACAAAATAGAAAACAGACAAGAAAAGGAAAAAGAGAAAAGAGAAAATAGGGAAAGGAAACGAGAAAAATAGAGGGAAAAAACAGAAAAAGTGAAAAGAAAATGCGAGTCGATACCGAGTCCCAATAGAAGAGGGGGGACTAAATTATTATGTATTCTGTTACACTCAAGCATGGAGAGTTTGCATGCTTGGAGTACACTGTGTTACTTCCCCCTCTCCACCTCTCTCTCTCTCTCTCTCTCTCTCTCTCTCTCTCTCTCTCTCACACACACACACACACACACACACACACACACACACACACACACACGTACACACACGCGAGAGAGAGAGAGAGAGAGAGAGAGACAGACAGACAGAGCAAAGTAACTCAGTTTAATTATCCGATTCCAACAAAAACTGATAGAATGATTAAGGGTCGGCCAAGGGGTTGACCTTTTGTTCTAGAACAATAGGTCAAAGGTTAAGGTGGCAAGGCTAGTTCAAAGCTTCACCTAGGAAGGCTAATTTAGAGAGTTTTTATCACTTGTAAGACCAGTTATGAAGAAAAGGGATGAGGGTTAGACAAGATCGATGGGATTTAATTATTTAGAACAATCAGTCTAATGTCAAAGTCACCTGAAAATGTCAAAAATGGGTGACTTAAACTGAGTACATCTAAGTCTGCCCATAAATGTTAATACAGTCTCCCATACACCATGTCAAAGATAATGTGTGGTTGATCACTGAATGGAATAGTGTGTGTGTGTGTGTGTGTGTGTGTGTTTGTGAGAGAGAGAGAGAGAGAGAGAGAGAGAGAGAGAGAGAGAGAGAGAGAGAGAGAGAGACAGAGACAGACAGACAGTTACATAGATACACAGACCACACAGACCTTACGGTCCCCACGAGGTGGTCCGGCCTTAATACTAATATGCCTTAGTACTAATACAGTGCATAGGAGTAGGAGAAAAGGATAGCACTGCAGAAGGCTCTCTCCCCCACCCTCCAGACCCTCCGGCATTTGCCGTACAGGAAACAAGAGAGGAAGTAATACCTTGCTGGAATGAAAAACCTGAAGGAATTTTATAGGATCGGCAGAAAGTAGAATAATATGGAAAAGGAAAATTTGTGCCTACAGCCACATACTTACTCTATGCATGCATTTTTTTTTTAATACATATAAAAGGATGAATAGCGTTTATCTATTATATATACCGTAAAATACTGTCTGTGTCTGATAGACAGATGACTGCAGACGCGAATATGCAATAATTGCTCCATCCTAACTAAACGATACCAATTGCGTCGAGATACATGTGTAGTCTCTTTTTAAATATATTTATGGTACCACTCTCAATCACATTCCCAGGGAGTTTATTCCATTCGCTTACAACAGTGTAAGTGAAGTTTTTGGTTGTATCAAGATTAGCCCTCCTTGCTTGCAACTTCATACCATTTCCTCGAGTTACAGTCTCGGCAATTACTGTGAATAGCTTGCTTGAATCAGTATTACTAAAGCCTTTTAGAATTTTAAAACATTCAATCAGCTATCCCCTGAGTCTCCGTTTTCTAAGAGAGAATAGGTTTAATTCCCCGAGTCTCTCGAGGTATGGTTTATTCCTCAGGGACGGGATTAACTTGGTAGCCCTACGCTGGACTGCTTCCAGTATTTCTATATCTTTAATTAGGTGAGGCGCCCAAAATTGCACTGCAAACTCTAAGTGTGGCCTGACTATGCTTTTGTATAGTGGGATTACAATATCTTTGCTTTTATATGTAAAATGTCTTTTGATGAAGCCTAGGGCCCTTTTGGCTTTATTGGCGGCAGAGATAGATATATTGATTCGAACATTTCAGATCGTTTGAAATTAGTACGTCTAGATCTTTAACTAATGAGGACTTGCTAATAATTTGGCCCTTCATTTCGTAATCATACCTTTTGTTTTTCTTCCCACATTGCAGTACCTGACATTTACTTACATTGAATGGCATTTGCCCAATTTCTAACCAGCTGACAATTTTGTTAAGGTCTTTTTGAAGGCTAATTCTGTCTTCTTCAGTTAATCTAGTGTTGCCGATTTTTGTGTCGTCCGCAAATTTAGAAATGAAGTTATTTAGGCCAACATCGATATCGTTAATATACATAATAAATAGGACTGGTCCCAACACCGATCCACCACTGGTCACTGGAGCCCAGTGTGACTCTACTCCATTTATAACGACTCGTTGCTTTCTCTCACTTAACCAGCAACGTATCCGCCTATGAATATTTCCGTCAATTCCGAGTGATCTTACTTTTGTCATTAGTTTATCATGCGGCACTTTGTCAAAGGCTTTCTGGAAGTCTAAGTAGATTATATCAAGTGACCTGGTACAATCATTCATTTTAAAAAGTGTATCGTAAAACTCAATTAAATTTGTCACGCATGATCTCTGTGTTCTAAAGCCATGCTGGCTGTTCCTAATTACGTTATTGGTTTCTAAGAACTCAACTATCCTATCTCTAATTAATGATTCGAGGATCTTTCCCAAGACAGAGGTTAGGCTAATTGGTCTATAATTACCTGGTTGATCTCTAATGCCCTTTTTATATATATAGGAGTCACATTAGCCAGTCTCCAGTCTGCTGGAACCTTTCCTTGTTGTAGGGACTTGTTAAAGATAGATGTTAGAGGACTGCATATTACGTCCACCACATTTTTCAGTATTTTAGGGTAGAAATTGTCTGGGCCGGGAGTCTTATTACTGTTCATTTTATTAAGTTTATCTCTCACTTCATTACTGCTAATATGCATATCACTTAGTGCGTTTTGGATTGACATTTGATGCTCTTCGATGGTGTCATTGGCGTCTACTGTGAAAACTGAACTAAAAACCTATTTAAAGAAGAGGCAATTTCCTGATCGTCCGAGATAAGAGCACCATCGTCGCTGATAAGTGGACCATCGCCCCCCTTGAGTCTCTTATTGCCGTTAATGTATCCATAAAAAAGCTTAGGATCCGTAGAACTTGTTTTTGCTATATCAATCTCAAATTGTCGTTCAGGTGTTCTAATGAGTTTTTTAACTTCTCTTCTACTACTGATATATTGCCTTGTGACTAATTCACTGGTGTGACTTTTAAGCAAGGTGTGGAGACGGTTTCTTTCTTTAACTGCTCTGCTAATATCGGCATTAAACCACGCTGGTTTGTTTCTACCCTTGGTTTGTCTAGATTTCATTGAACAGAAGAACATAAGAAGAGAGAATAACTGCAGTAGGCCGGTTGGCCCATGCTAGGCAGCTCCTAGAAGAGTAACTGAACTACTAGAATGAGATAAGGATAGCAAAGAAGAAGGCTCTTCCCTGCCCTCCAAACCCTCCAGCTGAAGCCGGCAGGAAAAAGTCAGAAAGAACACCACGCAGTAAAGAAAAACTGGCGTGGGCATTTTACAGGAAAGTGTGAAAGGAGAATAGAGACTATCATAGTGTACCCTGAAAAGGAAAAATTATGGATTAGTATTAGTTATAAGATTTTTTTTTTCTATATCCACCCCTTATTTGTCATATGCTTATCTAGCCTATGCTTGAAACTCTCAATGGAAGAGGCAGCAACTACTTTACTAGGTAGCTTATTCCATTCGTCTACTACTCTATTACCAAACCAATTTCTACCTATTTCCTTATTGAAACGGAATTTTTCTAGTTTGAAACCATTATTTCTAGTTCTACCCTGTATGCTCACTTTAAGTACCTTGCTAATATCTCCCTTATTTATACCCTTTATCCACTTAAACACCTCAATTACGTCTCCCCTTACTGTACGCCTCTCTAGCGAATGCAGACTCAGTCTTTTCAATCTGTCTTCATATGACGGGTTCCGGACGTCATGTATCATTTTTGTCATTCTTCACTGTACATTTCCTAACGAATTAATATCCATTCTATAGTATGGACACCAAAATTGTAATGCATAGTCTAAATGTGGCCTTACTAATGCTAGATAAAGTTTCAGTATTATTTTGATGATCTATTCCTCACGCTTCTCGAAATAAATCCTTTATTTCTCACATTAATACACTGTTGCCTTGGTTTAAGGTCGTTACTAACCATAACTCCTAGATCTCTCTCGCATTCCGATTGCTAATTTCTTTCTTATCTATGCTGTATTTAGTATCTCCAATGGTCTTACCTACGTTAAGTACTTTGCATTTTTCAACGTTAAATTCCATTTGCCAAGTTTTAGACCATTTGGACAATATATCGAGGTCTTTTTGTAAGTTAAGGCAATCGTCAGTCGAGTTAATGATACGCCCTATTTTTGTATATTCGGCAAATTTGCTGATGCTACTATTGACTCCCAAGTCTATATCATTTATATATATAATAAATAATAAGGGACCGAGTACTGAACCCTGTGGTACACCGCTAGTTACTAATCCCCAATCCGACTTAGTTCCATTTATTAATACTCTCTGCTTTCGTCCTTTCAGCCAGGATTCTATCCATTTTAAGATATCGCCGTCTATACCGTGTGCTCGAACCTTCCTAACTAACCTTTCGTGTGGGACCCTATCAAAAGCTTTACTAAAGTCCAGATAAATAACATCCGAAGCTTTATCGCTGTCTACTGCCTCATAGACTTCCGAGTAGAATGACAACAAGTTTGTGTTCTCTAATCTTATTTGCCAAAATTGACTCTAACATTTTTCCTACTATCGACGTTAGACTTATCGGACGATAATTCGACGGAGCTGATTTATCACCCTTTTTAAAGATGGGCACTACGTTTGCGGTCTTCCACGCCTCTGGAACTTCTCCTGAAGTTAAAGAGTCACTAAATAATGTTAAAAATGGCTGACATAATTCTTCATTGGTTTCTTTTGTAATTTTTGCATATATATCGTCCGGACCTGGCGATTTTTCAGGGTTTAACATATTAATTTCCTTCAATACGTCCTTCTTACTAATGGTTAGTTTACTAAGAATATTTTCCGTATTCTCATTGTAAATATTTGCTGTTTGAGGGACCAGGTCTAGATTTTCCTTGGTGAATAGTGATATGAAATAATTATTTAGGATGGAGCACATTTCTTTATCTTCACTGGTAGTGTCACCTGATTCTGTTCTGAATGGTCCTATCCTATCTTTATTTTTCGTATGGTACATTTGACAAAAACCCTTGGGGTTTTCTTTTGATTCACTTGCAACCTTAATTTCATAACTTCTCTTTGCTTTTCTTATCTTCCTCTTTACTTCTCCATTTAAAATCGTGTATCGGTTACGTAAGTGTTTCTCTCCACGTTTTATTTTTCTATATTTTCCTTTCCTTTGGCCTATGAGAGATTTTAATCTGTTGTTTAACCATCTTGGTTCTGAATTATTGGTTCTAAACGGTTTTGAAGGGATATATCTATCTTGGCCTCCGTGTATTATATTTATTAACTCGTTATATTTCTCACTGGTCGAACGTCTGCTTGGTACTGGAGCTGAGTTAATTCCCGTCACCTGGACTACACTCCCATCTACCACCTCCCCCCTCACAGACACCTGACGGATATCCCCACGTGTTTCCTGCCCCTCACCTATGACCTGGGGTTCCCCACTGACCTGGCATTCCCTCATATAGCTAATCTCTCCGTGGAATAATGTTCGAAAATAAGCTCTTAAGCCATCGAAATCTCCTAGACGAAAATTAGGAACGGTGGAGGTATTTTCAGTGGAACAGACATCCAAAATAAATTTGAACTTAATTTCTTCATTATCGCTATTACCAAGTCGTCCACCAACCTCTGTATCACTAATTATATTTTCTTTATTAGCTAAAACCAAATCTATTATATTATTACCTCTGGTGGGCTCCCTGATATACTGATAAGGAAAATTATCCTGTACTACCTCTAGAAATTCCTCTGACTCTGCATCTCCTGTCTGATTCCTCCAATCCATCCTTGGCGGATTAAGGTCCCCTACAATTATTACTAAGCTGGACTCTGATGCTTTACTAATTTCCTCCCGAAGGTATTTACCATCAGCTCTACTTAATTTAGGAGATCTGTAAATTGCTCCTAAGACTAATGTCTCCCTAATGTTACTAATTTCAACCCAGACACTTTCTGTGTCCCTGTTTACTTTAATGTCTGTTTTATTGTAAGAGTTTAATGAATCCTTTACATAAATAGCTACCCCGCCCCCCTTTCTTCCCAGACGGTTTGACACAAAAATATTATAGCCTTTTATCTGATATTCTGCTAAAAATTCTCGAGTGACTGTATTCATCCAAGTTTCACTAATAACGGCAATGTCTATTTTCTCTGTTCAAATTAAAGCCCTCAGTTCATCCATTTTATTACGTAAACTCCGGCTGTTTGTGTAGTAAACTTTCAGATTATTACTAGCAGTTATGCCTCTACCTTGGCATTTACTGTTATTTATTTTATTACTAACTGGGAAACTCTTTACTTTACTAATATAACAGTTTTTTGTACTATCGCTTATCGCCCTTCTATCATCGCTTGTTCTATCATCTATCATCGCCTGCTCAATTTGAGGTGCCTGAGTGGATGTATCTACACTAATGGTTGAACTTTTGTTCTTAATTTTGCAAGTCTTGATGCATCTATCCAAACATGATAACAATGAATTCTGAGTGTAGTTGCTGCAACTTGCTGTACACCTACTTCTCAACCTCGAAAAAAATCCCTCCAACTCCCTATCTATCATTCCAGCTAAAACAGTAACTCCCTGCCTGTTAAGATGAGTCCCATCCCAACTATACAAGACACTCCGTCCATAAAACCGGTTCCAGCTGTCTATGGAAGGTATTGCATTATCTTTGCAATACCTTTCAAGGTGGCAATTAAACCTTATTGCCCTGCTCAACCACTCCCTTCCAACTTCCCACCTGGGTAAAACACCAAGCACTACAGGGGTTCTTCCCCTCTCCCTAACCTTTTCTAACATCAACTTGTACCTTCGCCACAGTACCTCACTCTTACGGGTACTAACATCATTGCCTCCTACACTGAGGCACACAGTGGGTTTGTCACCACTATCCTTCACGATATTTGAATTTTTTTCTATCACATTAGCCACCCTGGCCCCTGGAAGACACACATGTTTAGCGAGTGGAGTATACATGGCTCTGTTAAGATATTTCACCTGGGAGTCTCCAACAACAACAACATTTTTCTTACCTTTCTTGTTATGATTATACTTACCTGTACTGGAAGTTTTCTCACCGTCCTTCTCCTCTACTTCCCTCACTGCCATCCCTTCTCATTCGTCCCGTAGTGCGTCGAAGGCATTAGTGGTCTTAACTTCTGTTTGCTTCTTAAGAGTGAACTTCGTTGCACCCTTGTTAACTAGTGTCCAACCTTCAGCCTTTTTCTCTTTCTTCTCCAACAATTCCCTCATTTGTGACTTCTCCTGCCTGAGAAATTGTACCTCCCACTTCAGTTCAAGAAGTTCCTCCTTTAATTCAAGGTAGTCCTTTTCGATACCTGCAGTCGGGACACAGCTCTCTGCCGAGGAAGCCATTATGCACAAATTCACATAAGGTATAGTCTCACCAATCTAAAACCAAGGTTTGGGTGGGGTCTGGCGCTGGGTGCAGCCATGCCATACTTCCTAAACGAGTGATGAGTAGATTCTGTTATATATGTAATAGGCATCACAGATAGGTACACACATACTAATACAATATAAACGTAAGTATTCTAGCATATCAAAGGAAGGTAAACTTGTAATGCATATGGCTCTTGTACATCAATAAAGAAACGTGGCATACATATTTTACAGTGGTGCTGAAAAAAATGTAGTTACTTTTACCGACTTTCACGGTAGTTCTAAGTTGGGTAAGTAATGTAACAATTACGTTTATAATATAATTTGAAGGAATCAGTAGAACATACGCTATTTTCTTAATAGAAATATAAATTAGTTAAAACACTCACGAGCGGCAACATCCAGGCCCATACTGGGAGTTAATCCATTGGAGGGAGATTAAGCTTCTGTCACGTGCTTCCACTGTTCACTTTGTTATATATATACCGGTAACTTAAATTATATTTATAACTTAAATTAGTTTGTCTTTACACACACAAAAAAACACACACACACAAAAACACACACACACACACACACACACACACACACACACACACACACAGAAGTGGGTGAAGTCATGTCAGGCCAGGTGGCGAGGTGTGAGCGGACGAACTCTAACGGTGTCAGGTCAGCCACTACCCAATCAGAGTATTGGAAACAAGGCAACGCTGTACGCTGGGAAATCCCCGGCTGGACTCCACCCAAACCTTGGTTTTAGATTGGTGAGACTATAGCACAGCACTATCACGGGTCACTATGGGTCACCACAACACCCACTTTCACGGATCTCTAGCACAGCACTATCGCTGATCACTACAACACACTAACACAGCCACTATCACAGATCACTAATACACACTAGCACAACACTACCACAGGTCTCTAGCACGTCTGAGCAGACTGACCTCACGAGAGCGACTGAGCTCATGAGAGCGACTGACCTCACGAGAGCAGTCGTGAATACGTGCTTAGATTCTGCCCACATTTCGTTTACATCATTAATTCTTTCTATGTGTTCAGCTAGTGTACTCAGGGCATCCCTTGGGCCGTTAAAATCTGCTTTTTTATAGTCCGGCATCTTAGGTTTACTTGTGCATTCATTATGTGAGAGGTTCATGGAAAATCTTATGAGATTATGATCGCTAGATGCTAGATGTTCACCCACAGTGAGGCTTGAGACCATATCTTCATTTGTAGTGATAACAAGATCTAAGATATTGCCCTGTCTTATCGGTTCCATGACACATTGAAATAAAAAGTTATTCTTAATGATATCCGTCATTCTTTTGTCATTATTACTGTTACTGGTAACTGTATTCCAATTTACTGACGGCAGGTTGAAGTCGCCGGTAATCAACGTTTCGCCCCCATCGAGAACGTCCTGCAACGTACTATATAGTTCTGTGTCTTCTTCTGGAGTATGAGTAGGACGACGGTAGACTGTAACAATATTTATATTCATATATTTTAGACGTAATTTGACACAGACCAGTTCGGTGTTCAGTCCACTTAAGGTTACCTCTGTTGGGTTTAAGTGATTTTTTACATATATTCCAGCACCACCTCCTATAGTCGGCCTTGCGCCCGTAAGCGCCTGTGGTGTGGCTCGCACCTGTTTACAATGGTGCCACGTTTCCTCAACTTGCGATGTGAAACGGAAGCTATTTATGTACAAGGCATCACAAATTCGATAAATTCAGATGAATAAAACTTACACTTGTGTATTTTGATGGATGAATCAACAGTAATCTAATTATGCATAAAATATTTATACAGTAACACAGAAACATGGCATACATATTGTACAGTGTTGCTAAAAGAAATAGCAGTCACTTTTAATGTTTTTTAGCGTAGTTTTAGGGTGGTTAATAATATTACAGTTATGGATATAATAGAATGAGCCTGAAAAAAGAAGAAATATGCCAATATCCAAAGTAAAAGAAATAATTCATATAATTCTTGTGAGTGGCAGCACTGACAGATAGCTTCCCTACAGAGAGAGAGAGAGAGAGAGAGAGAGAGAGAGAGAGAGAGAGAGGCAGGAGAGGGGCATGCATTGAATGCATTGTCGGCATCACTAAATATAACAAAACCAAATTAACAAATGAAAGCACAATTATAAATAACTTATAAAAGAATCAAAAGTACTCAGGGTGGCTCACATTTCCCGCCATGTGGTAGGTGAATCCAGCCCCCTTCCCCTTCCCTCCCTTCTTAATCCCTCCTGGGTGTCTCAGGTCAAATCCCCCTTCACACTTCCCCTCCCCCCTGGACCACCACCCCAACAAACCCACATCCACACTCCCACCCACACCTACACCCACACCCCACTACGTCGGGGTGTATGAATCAGTAACGTAACAAACCTCTCAGCAGACAGTAACTTTGACACTCCATCTACTACTAAATATAACAAAACCAAATTAACAGATGAAAGCACAATTATAAATAACTTATAAAAGAATCAAAAGTACTCAGGGTGGCTCACATTTCCCGCCAGGAGAGAGAGAGAGAGAGAGAGAGAGAGATAACGGTATAGAAAACGTGGCAACACTGTACACAGGTGCGGACCACACCACAGCCGCAAACGTGCGCGAGTCCTACTATAGTAGAGACAACTTTTGACCTCACAGAAACCAATAATCCCGAGTAAAGAATTAACCAACTTACCACGAACCTTTGCTTTGTGTGTCGGTTCCTTGACACATCTTGCCTTTGGCCCTTGTGAGTGAAGCATGTCAGGGTGGCTTTGGGCCTGGCAGGGTTGTGTTATAGGATGGGATTGTTCTGATGATATGAGAGGAAGGAAGAAAGGAAGGGGAAAATGAAGAAATAAGGACATGGGGACAAGGAGGGAAAGAAAGGAAGAAGGAAACGGAGAAGAAGAAGAGGAAGAACGCAATTTGCCTTTGGGGTTTTTGAGTGGGGCATGTCAGAGTCGATCATGGTACTAAGAGGGTTGTGATTTGTAATAGGATTGTTCTGAAGATAGAAGACGAAGGAAGAAGGGGAGAGAGATGAAAGAAGTCAGGAAAGGGGGAAGAGGAGGAGAAAAAAGAAGTGGCGGAGAAGAATAACTCATCCTGATTTTGGGAGCTTCTGGGAAGGGATTATTCTGGCGGTAGGAAAGGAAGGAAGAAGTGGACGGGGAGAAGGAAGAAATAAGATACGGGGAAGAGGAGAGGAAGAATGATCAGGAGAAAAAGAAGTAGAGTAAAAACAGTTAAACTTTGGGTCTTGTGAGTGAAGCATGTTACGTGGTTCTGGAACTGGCAGGGTTGTGTTCTGGGATGAGATTGTTCTGAAGGTAGGAGAGAAAGGAAGAAAAAGAGGGAAAGATGGAAGGAGTAAGGAAAGAGGGAAGAGGAGGAAAAGAAGGGAGAAGGAAGATGAGAAGAAGGAGAGGAAGGACACCTCTTATATTCTGGAACTCGTGAGATGGGGTTGTTCTGAAAACAAGAGAGGAAAGAAGAAGGGGTGGGGGAGAGGGAAGAAAAAACGGATAGAGGGAAGATGAGGGGAAGAAGAAAAAGGAGATGATTGAAGAGGAGAACAAGTAGAGGAAGAAGACATCCTGCCCTTTGGGGCTTGTGTGATGGGACTGTTCTAAAAACAGGATAGGAAGGAAGAAGGCGAGGGGGAGAGGGAGGAAAGAAAGGAGGAGGAGGAGGGGATGAAGGAAGATGGAAGGGAAGGAGAGGAAGAACACATCTTATATTTGGGGGTTTGTGAGTGAAGTATGTCAGCTTGGCTTTGGGACTGTGAGAGTTCTGTTGTGGGATGGGAATGTTCTGAAGACAGGAGAGGAAGGAAGAAGTGGAAGGGAAGATGGAAGCAGTAAGAAAAAGGGTATGTGGGGGGGAAGAAGTACGGAGGAGAGGATGATCAGTGTGCCTTTGGGCCTAGTGAGTGGAGCATGTTAGAGTGGGTCATGGGACTGAGAGGGTTGTGTTTTGGGATGGGATTATAGTGAGTGGAAGAATTGTTGGATCGTGAGACGATGGAGAGAGAAGGAATAAAGGGGGACAGGAGAAAGGATACAGAAGAGAAAATAAAAAGAAAGAAGGTAAGGGAGGGGAAAGGGGATAGAAGAAGGGAAACAGGAAGAGATAATTAAGGAAAGGTGGTAAAGGAGGAGAATGATGAGAGGAAGAAGAGGGGAACATGAGAACTGGAAGTGGAAGATGAGACAGGAAGGATACAGCTTGCTCTTAAGGCCTTGTGAATGAGGCATGTCAGGGTGACTTATGAGATTGGAAGGGTTGTGTTGTAAGATGGGACTGTACTGAATATAAGAGAGGAAGGGGAACGGCAGTACTTCTTTGATTTTCCCTGGAATGATTATTGCATCCATGGCCGGGAGCCATCTGAGTCTGCCTTGCTCATTACGGAGGTTATTCCCTCAGGCATGGAAGCAGACATTCCTTTCTCATATCCTCTGACTAATGCAAGAAAGCCTTGGCTTAATCACGCTTGTTCTACTGCTGTCCGCAAGAAGGGGAGGGCCTATGAAAGGTACCGGAGCCAACCCACCCCTGAATCACATCTTTTATACGTTTCTGCCCAGAATCGTGCTAAGTCTGTTCTTCGCTCTGCTAAAAACAATTTCATCCGTACTAAATGCTCTCAACTCTCCAAATCGAATTCTTCCCTCTACTTCTGGCACTTTGCAAAAAATCTTTTTAACAACTTTACCTCATCATCCTTCCCTCCTCTTTTCTACTCTGATGGCTCTGAAGCTAATTTCTTTTACTGATAAAGCAGAATTCTTCGCTCAGACTTTCTCCTCCAATTCTACCTTAGACGATTCCAGTGCTGTTCCTCCATCACTTCCCCCCTGTGACTTCCTCATGTCTGAAATTAAAATTTCTTCAGCTGATGTATTTTCTGCCATCACAGGCCTCAATACTAATAAGGCATATGGGCCTGATGGAGTCCCTCCTGTTGTTCTCAAGAACTATGCCTCTATGCTTACATCCTGCCTAGGCAAACTCTTTCGCTTTTGTCTATCAACTTGTACCTTTCCTTCTTGCTGGATGTTTGCTCTCATTCAGCCAGTCCCAAAGAAAGGTGACCATTCCCAACCCTCTAATTATCGTCCAATTGCTTTAATATCCTGTATCTCAAAAGTTTTCGAGTCAATTCTTAATAGAAAAATTTTTAAGCATTTTTCCTATCACAACCTTCTTTCTGATCGTCAGTATGGGTTCCGTCAGAGACGCTCCACTGACAATCATCTCACCTACCTTTCGAACTCCTGGTCATCCTCCTTTGGCGAAAGCTTTGCCACTGCACTTGACATCTCAAAGGCTTTTGATCAAGTCTGTCATAAATCTTTAATTTCCAAACTGCCCTCTTACGGATTCTATCCTTCTATCTGTGCCTTCATCTCTATCTTCCTTTCTGGTCGTTCTACAGCCGCTGTTGTAGACGGCCATCGTTCTTCTCCTAGATCTATCAACAGTGGTGTTCCTCAGGGCTCTGTCCTATTACCAACTCACTTCCTTTTATACATCAATGACATCTAACCCTATCCACTCATGCGCTGATGACTCCACCCTTCACCTGTTCATTCGGTTCCCGCAACGTCCATCTCAGCAGTTACTTCAACAAACAAGGGATGAGGCTATGGTACACCTAATGTCTGACTTGGCTCGTATCTCTGACTGGGGCAAGAATAATCTGGTTGTTTTTAATGCATCGAAGACTCAGCTTTTACATCTATCAACCCGACAAAATCTTCCACAGGTATACCCACTACTGTTTAATAATATTCAGCTTAATCCTGCATCATCCTTGAACATGCTTGGGGTTTCATTTACTTGGGACTTATCTTGGAAAGATCATATTACATCTCTTGTAATCTCTGCTTCCAAGAGATTAGGTGTGCTAAGCCAACTCCGATCCTTCTTTACCCCCGCTCAATTGTTGACTCTGTACAGGGGTTTTATCCACCCCTTTCTGCAGTACAACTCCCATGTGTGGGGAGGCTCCCCACATACAGCTAGTCTCAATAGGGTGGAGTCAAAGGCTTTTCCTCTCATTAACTCTCCTCCTCTTACTGACTCCCTTCAACCACTGTCTCTTCGTCGCACTGTTGCATCTTAATATCTTCTCTATCGCTGCTTCAATGGTCACTGCTCCGCTGAACTGTCTGCATGCATTTCTCCACCTCTTCGACGGACGCGTAGCACCCGTCTAGCAGCAAGCTGTCATCCCTTTTCTGTCCAACTCTCTAATGCAAGAGTTAACCGTTACTCCCAGTCCTTCATTTATGCAACAGGTCAACTCTGGAACTGTCTCTCTCTGACCGTATTTCCTGCTTCCTATGATCTCTAGTCTTTCAAACGCAGTTTGTCCAGGCATCTCGAAATGATCGGATCTTTAATTTGGCTCTCTCTTGTATTTTGTTTTCTGGAAGGAACAATAATTGCGGGCTACCGGCCTTTGGTTCCTTCTTCCTCACATAATAAAAAATAAAAAAAAAGATCAGAAACATGCTACATGTACTACACACACGGGCGAATAAGACCCCTATACAAAGTCAACAGTCGTCTAGTGTAACGAAAACACGGAGTCGGCTTAATGCACTTAATCTCATGGAAGGAGATTTTGCACGGGTGATAGTATAATCATTTCATGATTCGTAGAGAAAGAAAACCCAAGGATATTAAGAGACAATGAAGGACTAAGCTGTGGTTTGTTATACATTATGGGATATTCCTGTGGAAGATTTTAACCGGTCAGGTGTTGATACTGAACATACAGTATATATATATATATATATATATATATATATATATATATATATATATATATATATATATATATATATATATATATATATATATATATATATATACATATATATATATATATATATATATATATATATATATATATATATATATATAGATAGATAGATAGATAGATAGATAGATAGATAGATAGATAGATAGATAGATAGATAGATAGATATAGATATAGATATATAGATATAATCAGAAATGATAGTCAGGTCAGAAAGTAGTCAGCCACAGCTTCATCGTATCATTACTTAAAAAACTGAAGAAACGGACACCGAAACAAGCATTTAGGACTGTGAAGGATAGACTCATCGGAGTTAGAGTGCATGGGAATAAAAGTGCAGTTCAGAAAATCATTGATAAATAGAAGGGAGACAGCTGGTGACAGGACAGAGCACTGAGGAACACCACTATCGATAGTTTTAGAAGACGAATAAAGGCAGTCTACAAAAGCAGCTACAGAACGACCACAAAGGAAGCTTGAGATGAAGACACAGACAGGAAAGAAACCATAAATGCGCGCTTTGGTAATCATCAATTTTTGCCAAACTCGGTCGATAGCTTTGACTATGACACGTGGAATGACAAAAGATTCGCCACAGTCCCAAAAGGAGGTTGGCCAAAAATCATAAGGCAAGGTGTACATCACCAGTGGAGCATCCCTAGAAGAAAAAAGTTTATTAGAGGACAATGCTTCAGAATCTTCTAGTTAAACATACCCTCAAACTCTTTACAAAACCAAGATACTGAGGCAATTGGGCTATACTGCGTGGATTAGGAACGACCACCCCCTTTTCGGAAGAGGCTGAATGAAAGCAAACTTCCAGCAAGAAAGTACGGCACAACATGACAGACATAGGCAAAAGACTTTACCTAGCCAGGGTGCCAACACAGACACATCTTTTCTCTCTCTCTCTCTCTCTCTCTCTCTCTCTCTCTCTCTCTATACATATATACATATATATATATATATATATATATATATATATATATATATATATATATATATATATATATATTTACGGAACAGAGAAAGATTATGTACACTTTAAGTGAGAATACTAATAATCACTACTGTCCCGTAAAGGTCCAGGTTCAAAATAAAAGAGTTAGGTAAAATTACAAGTTAAAGTTTAATGCTCAAACTAACAACAAAACATTCAGGACTCATAAGGTTAATGTAATGGCAAAAACAGGTTAAATATATGGTTAACTGCAATAGCCTCTATTAACACGAAATTAGCATGAGTAAATTTATCTAAGTCAGCCCTGTTAAAATCAGATACAAGATAATACTCAGTGAATGCCAGATATATTATTACAGATACAAAATATTATTAATGATGGCTGACAATAAGAACCTTTACATAAATTACGAAAACCTTACTAGGCCTAAGAGTTAACCTTATGCTACACAGTATAAGAAAAAATGCAATAACACTTATACTCAAATTACACAGCTGCTAGATGGTTTGAGACTTCCTGAGCACTCACACTAATAACTGTGCAGGGGAGGACAGAGATGTGAACAAAATGAGGAGTAGATCTAAGTGGCAATAATGCAGAGACTGAGCTCATTATATAGGGACCAGCAGAGCTTGATACAACTTGTAAGAAGGACGCGCAAATGAAGCCATGGGGACAAAGAGTTGACAATCCTGCTCTGAACAACAGAAAGGACGACTTACTCTGCTATAACGGTAGAAGGGGGGACTGAGGCAGAACACGCTCGTGATCAAACATGCAGCATACTGTGCGTTAAAATTACACAAAGGATGATGAAATCATAGGCTATGTAACACCTCCCCACAAAGAAAAAGAAATTTACAAAGGAAATTTCTTATTACTCTAAAACAAACTGTCTAAAGTCTAGATAAGCAATCTGCAATAACATTTTCTTTTCCCTTGACATGTTGTATGTCTAATGAATAGTCCTGAAGAAGTAGACTCCATCTTGTCAATCTCTGATTTTTATCTTTAAACTTACTAAGGAATTTCAGTGGGTTATGATCGGTATAAATGACTATGGGATCAAAACCAGAACACAAATAAAATGAAAAATGCTGTAAACCCAAAATCAAGGCCAAAAGCTCTTTCTCAATAGTTGAGTAGTTCTTTTGAGGTGGAGTGAACTTCTTACTGTAATAAGATACAGGGTGTTCAATACCCTGATCATCCTCTTGCATCAAAAACAGCCCCAGCTCCGGTATCACTTGTGTCAACAGCAATCTTAAAAGGCTTAGCAAAATTTGGAGTAGCGAGCACTGGCTGACTTAATAGGATAGCTTTAAGTTTGTTGAAAGAGGATTCACAGTTATCGGTCCAGACAAATTTAACTCCCTTTTTCAGTAGGTCTTTAAGTGGTGATACAAGAATAGAAAAGTTAAGAACAAATCTCCTGTAATAACCTACCATTCCCAAAAATCTTTGTAGCTCTTTCCTACTTTTAGGTCTGGGAAGATCACTTATAACCTGAACCTTAGCTCCTGGTGGTGCAAAATGCCCATCACCAATTACATATCCAAGGTACTGAACTTAGCTTGACCAGACTCACACTTTGATAAATTAGCTACAAGATTAGCCTGAACCAAACGCTCAAGAAATTTACTGACATGGCATAGGTGATCTTTCCAGTTGTCACTGAAGATTAATACATCATCAATATAAACAACACACCCTGCCAAACCCTCTGTTACAACATTCATGAGCTTCTGAAATGTGGCTGGTGCATTCTTCATACCATATGGCATTACAGAACATGCAAAAGTCTTTCCTAGTGTTACAAAACATGAGATCTCCCTAGCACGTTCAGTCATAAGTACTTGCCAGTATCCCTTTAACAAATCAAACTTACTTATGTACCTAGCCTTTCCGATCTTGTCTATGCAATCTTCCACGCGAGGGAGAGGGTAAGTGTCTGTTTTGGTTATCTGATTAACACGTCTGTAGTCAATGTAAAGCCGCTGTGACCCACCTGGCTTAGGGACTAGAGTGACAGGAGAACTCCACTCGCTCTGACAGGGCTCAATCATCTTGTGGTCCAACAGGTAGCCAAGCTCCTTCTGGATGAGAGGAACTTTCACTGGGTTCACACGGTAAGGAGGCAATTTAATTGGCTTTGCGTCTCCAACATCGACATCATGCATCAACACAGTGGTTCTTCCTGGAGTGGCACGGAACACTTGCGGGTACTCCTGCAGTAAAGCCGAAAACTCCTGCCTTTCCTCGGGAGCTAGATGAGAAAGCTTAGTCTGGAGATCATTCATGATATCAGGATTCTTCCCCAAACTATCACTCAGGCTCATACTGCATGGGAAAGCTTCACTTGCAGACTCGGGTGGAACAGCTACAGTGCAGACTGGATTATTTTCTTCCCGCCTGTGATATAACTTTAGCATGTTGATGTGACATAGTTGCTTGTTCTTTCTACGATCTGGTGTGGTGATGACAGAGTTGACATCACTGAGTTTCTTCTCCACGAAATAAGGACCACTAAACTTGGCTTGAAGAGGTTGCTCATGAACTGGTAGCAGAATCAAAACCTGATCTCCTGGCTGAAAGTGGCTTAACCTGGACTTCTTATCATACCAAGTCTTCATCTTCTCCTGAGCAGCTCCTAAATTCTCTCTCTCCAGCTGTAAAGTAGTGGACATCCGTTCTTTGAACTTCATCACATACTCCAGCAGGTTGACGTCATCTTCCTCCGACAGCCAGCATTCCTTGAGTAGCTTAAGGGGTCCTCTTACTTCATGGCCAAACAGTAGTTCAAAAGGTGAGAAGCCCAGTGATTCATTTGGAGATTCTCTTGCGGCAAATACAACGAATGGAAGACCTTTATCCCAGTCTTTCTGATGTTCCAAACGGTATTTCTTGAGCATCGATTTGAGTGTTTGATGATATCTCTCCAACGCTCCTTGTGTCTGGGGATGGTAAGCTGAAGACGTGATCTGGGTGATGCCCAACTCTTTCAGAGACTGCTTGAAAACATTTGACATGAAATTACTTCCCCGGTCTGCCTGTACTTCCTTGGGCAGACCAAACTTTGTGAAGAACCCTAGCATTTCCTTAACCACGTTCTTTGCTGAGATATTTCTAAGTGGAATGGCTTCAGGATAACGAGTAGCCATATCAATCAGGGTCAACACATAAGAAAATCCTGAAGAAGTCTTAGGAAGAGGGCCCACAATATCCACCAACACACGGGTGAAAGGCGCCTCAAAAGGTGGAATGGGAACTAGAGGTGCAACCTTTTCGGGCTGATTACACTTCCCCACAACTTGACAGGTGTGACAAGACTTACAATACCAGGAAACATCCCTGAAGATACCTGGCCAGTAGAAGTGTTTCAAAATGCGTGCCACAGTCTTCCTCACTCCAAGGTGTCCTGCCAAACTGGAATCATGAGCCACTCTAATGATATCCTGCCTACAAACACGAGGGATGAAAACTTGATGTACAACCTCCCATTCACAGTCGGCTGATGCTGTTAGGGGTCTCCACTTTCTCATAAGTACTCCTGACTTTATATAATAACAAGTAGAAGCACCAGCTGACTCTTCCTCACTGCAAGCAGAGTTAGCAAGACCTTTCAACTCAGGGTCAGCAACCTGCAACTCAATCAACTCTTGACGAGACAAATTATCAACACGACGGGGTACTGCCTCATCTGGTGAGTGGTCCAAATTAGCAAGAAAAGTGTCAGCTAGGATAACATCATCATCATCATTATCCTCTAAATCACCAGTAACTTTAGACTTAGCCCTAGTGACAGCACATGCGGGGAACACATCAGGTACATCACAATCCCGGGACGCAGCCACTGGCTCACTAGACAACTGAGGAGCTGGACACACCTGATTTCCACCAATATCATTTCCAAGTAAGAAAGTTACACCTGACATTGGGAGTTTCTCAACCAACCCAACCATAACGGAACCATTAACAAAACCAGACTCTAAATTCACTCTGCACAGAGGGACAGAGAAGTAATTATTCCCTACACCTTGTAAGATTACAGTTTCATCAGAGGAATTAACATTAGAGCCTAGAACACTGGTCAGCATAAGGGATTGGCAAGCACCTGTATCACGATATATTTTAACTGATTTCCTGTCATTACTGTCCAGAGGACTGACAAAACCATCAGACAGGAAATTAGCACATGAACTCTTGAGAGTGTCACCCACGTTACTGCTCAAAAGAGGAGCTCCATCATGAGAATTTAAGTTACCCCTCAAAGCAGGTTCAGTTAACTCAGTTAAAGAATTCTGGGAACTCTCAAGAGTGGACACTAGACCAATTGACTGAATATTTAAAGACTCCTTTTTGTTCACATCACGCTGTCTCCTGAAACATTTATCCGTAGTATGACCAAGCTTACTACAATAAGTACATTTACTTTTCTGAAATCTAGAGGTGAAGCTGGTATTTACTTCCTGAGAAACATCATCTTTATTCTCTTTCCTGTTACCTGTACTCTGAGTAGAGGCAACGTACTTACTCTCAGCTTTCCCTTTTTCTCTAGAATATCTCCTGTAAGTGAGAACATATTCATCAGCTGAAACTGCAGCATCAGACAAATTATCTATTCTTTTCTCATCAAGATATAGGCTTACATCTTTATAAATACACCTCTTGAAGTCCTCCAGCAAAATCATCTGCTTAAATTTACCAAAATCAGAATCCACATTCTTAGAATTTAACCACTGCTCTAACAGATCTTCTTTGATTTTTGCATACTCAACATGGGATTGCTTATCTTGCTTATAAGTTGTCCTAACTTTTACTCTATAGGCTTCAGGAACAAGCTCATAGGCCTTAAGAATCAAGCTCTTAAGTACATCATAATTATCAGATTGATCCTGAGGCAAAGATGCATAAGTTACTTGAGCTTTACCGGTGAGAACAGTTTGAAGGGGTACTGGCCAATACTTTTTGGGCCAATTAAAACCTGTAGCTACCCTCTCAAATAACAGAAAATACTTTGTTAAATCAGATTCATTAAAAGGAGGGACAAGTTTAACATTTTTAGCCACATCAAAATCATCAGAGCTAGATGATCCAGTTCCACCTTGTTTCATGCGATACTCATGGTCTGCCTGAATCCTGGGAAGTTCAACTTGTGCGTGAATCTGTGCCTCCTGAATACGAGCCTGAGACTCTGCCTCCTTAGCATTTGCCTGAAATTCAGCCTCCTGAATACGAGCCTGAGCCTCAGCCTGCTTAGCATTTGCCTGAAATTCAGCTTCTTTGGCACGAGCCTCCTGCAGAGCTAGCTGTAACTTAGCTAATTCAATCTGCGTTTTGCTCATTTGGAGGAGTTACATTAAACAAGCTTTTATTAATCATGCCAACAATTTGATCTTTAGAATGATGAGAGTGAACTGCAATTCCCAATTGTTGAGCAACAAGCTTAAGTTCATTCTTTGTTCTGTTTTCTACATCACACACTGTTTGCACATTTGACAAAAAATCTTTGGCTTCATCATGTGTAGTAATAGTAGACATCATGAATAAATCACAGTCACAAAATATCAAGCAATATCCTTATGATAATATCCTGAATATCCTGATAAGAGGTCGCCAAATTTATGTTACGGAACAGATAAAGATAATGTACACTTTAAGTGAGAATACTAATAATCACTACTGTCCCGTAAAGGTCCAGGTTCAAAATAAAAGAGTTAGGTAAAATTACAAGTTAAAGTTTAATGCTCAAACTAACAACAAAACATTCAGGACTCATAAGGATAATGTAATGGCAAAAACAGGCTAAATATATGGTTAACTGCAATAGCCTCTATTAACACGAAATTAGCATGAGTAAATTTATCTAATTCAGCCCTGTTAAAATGAGATACAAGATAATACTCAGTGAATGCCAGATATATTATTCTATCTATCTATCTATAGCCCGACGCCCTAATCCCGCAAAGGGTGGCCGCAGACAAAACGCCTCCAAGTCACTCTGTCACCCACCATTTGACTCCCCTCCCCCCAACTCACCCCCCCCTCCCTCATATACCTCTCAACTCCATCCCTCCACCTCATCCTCGGTCTACCCCTCCCTCTCCCTCCCTCCACCTCACCTACATACACCCTCTTGGTCAGTCTTTCATTCTCCATTCTCTCCACATGTCCAAACCACCTCAGTGTATTTCTCCTAATCTTTTCAACCACATCCACATCTACCCCACAACGTTCCTTCATTTCTTCATTCGTCAACCTGTCCCTCCATGTCACTCCACATGCTCCTCTCAAGTAACTCATTTCCACTGCTCTCACTCTTGACTTGTTCCCCTCTTGCAAGGTCCACGCCTCGCTTCCATACGTCAGGGTAGGGATCACAATACCATCATGCAGTGACTTCTTAACTTCCATACTCACCTCCCTATTTCTCATCACTGCTTTCAGTGTGCCAACAACCTTCCTTCCCTGCTGTACCCTTTCACGTACTTCATCCCCCAAATTTCCATCCTTACTCATCACACTACCCAAGTACTTGAATGCACTCACATTCTCCATATCCTCACCATCCAACCTCACTGCACACTCTGTGACTTCATTCCTCTCAAACACCATAACTTTACTTTTGTTTACATTAACTTTCAGCTTCCTCCTCCTACACACTGTCCCAAATTCATTCACCAAACCTTGCAACTCCCATTCATCTTCACTCAACAATACTGTATCATCAGCAAACAGCAACACCGGAAGCTTCCAAATCTCACCCTCATTCATTAGGGCCACCCCCACATCCACTGCCCTACCTTGTACCTCCTTTACGACCCCATCCATATATATATTAAACAGCCATGGAGACATTACACAACCCTGTTTCAGTCCCACATTGAGATCAAAGAACTCACTCAGCTCACCATCCACTCGCACCGTAGCCCTAGCTCCCTCGTACAAACTCTTCACAGCACTCAACAATTTCCCCTCCACTCCATATATTCTTAATACCTTCCACATACCTTTCCTATCTATTCTGTCATAAGCTTTCTCCAAGTCCATGAAGGCAGCGTACACTTTCCTTCCCTTCTCTAGATACTTCTCCACTAAACATCTTAGAACAAATATCTGATCTACACACCCTTTTCTCTTCCTAAATCCCCCTTGTTCTTCTCCAACTAGCTCCTCTGTCATATGCCTAACCCTATCAATGAGTATTCTACCATATATTTTACCAGTCACACTAAGAAGGCAAATACCGCTATGGTTACCACATACTTCTCTCTCTCCTTTTCCTTTGTACAGAGGAACAATTATACCTGATTTCCAGTCCTCTGGAATCCTTCCCTCTTCCCAAGCCAATCTACACAACTTCCATATCCACTCCACAACAATCTCACCCCCATACCTAAGCATTTCACCACACACTCCATCAATTCCTGGGGCCTTTCCCAGCTTAATCTTCTTCATCGCTTCCACTGCTTCCGACCTACTGATCTCTTCCTCCCTCCTCTCATCTCTTCTTCTCCCAGCCATTCCCCAACCACTTATACTCACACTGCTCTCACTCTCTACATTCAACAAATCTTCAAAGTGCTCCTTCCATCTCCTCAATTTCTCTCTCTTCTCCACCAACAATCTATTATTCCTATCTTTCACTCCCCTACTATTTCCCCTTTCACACTGCCTTACTTTCTTTACCTCCTTCCAAAACAATTTCTTACTCTCCCTCCATTTCACACTCAGATTCCTCCCAAACTCTTCATCCACTTTCTTCTTACTCTCCTTCACCAGTCTCTTAACCTCCCTTCTCCTGCTCACATATACCTCTCTCTTCTCTCTCTCATCTTCTCCCCTACCTCTACTTGCCAACCATTCACCATATGCCTTCTTCTTTTGTTCCACAGCTCGTTTCACCTCATCATTCCACCATGCTGTCCCTTGCACACCCTTGCATCTCCTCCTCACTCCACAAACCGCCTCACACTCTGCGCTTATCTCTTCCTTGAATATCTTACATACGTCTTCCACCCCTTCCATCTGCTCTAGCTCATACCTTCCCAATCTTTCTTCCACTATGCTCTTATACTCTGTCCTCTTCTCACTATCTTGCAATTTCTCCACTCTTCTCACAGGAGCTGCTTCCTCCTGTCTTCCTCTTCGCCTCCTCAACCACTTTCTTTGCAGCTCTACCTTGGCCATCACTAAGTGATGGTCAGAGACTCCATTCCCCCACCCTCTCCACACCCTTGCATCCAACACTTGTCTTCTCATTCGCTCATCCACACACACGTAGTCTATCATTGCCTTTCGTTCAACAAGTTCATCATCCATCCTCCTCATTACTCTCCATGTATACCGGTGGATCATCTTATGACGAAAGTAGGTGTTGGCTATTGCCAACCCCTTACCAGCACAGATGTCCACCAAAGCACTACCATTCCCATCTACTTCCGCTGGCACACCCCACTGACCAACCACTCCATCCACTCGTACATTCCCAACTTTGCCATTCATGTCTCCAATCAACAGCACTCTCTCGCTCCTCTCAAACTTGTCCATACATGCTTCTACTCTCGCCCAAAACTCATATTTCACTCTTGCCACTCGGTCCTTTGTCGGAGCATACACACATACAATCGCCCATGCTTGTATACCTACTTTCATCCTCACCCATACAATCCTTGCACCCACTGTTCCATACTCTCTTATATTCTCCTTCCACTTCTTGCTTATCATCAGACATACTCCCTCTCTTGCCCTCTCATTCTCACTGACTCCCGCACATATACCTACACCGTATTCCCATTCTCTCATCCTTTCACCTTACCATTTAGTTTCAGTCAATCCACATATATCCACTTTTGCATCCTCAAGCACCTGGATATATTATTACAGATACAAAATATTATTAATGATGGCTGACAATAAGAACCTTTACATAAATTTCGAAAACTTTACTAGGCCTAAGAATTAACCTTATGCTACACAGTACAAGAAAAAATGCAATAACACTTATACTCAAATTACACAGCTGCTAGATGGTTGGAGACTTCCTGAGCACTCACAATAATAACTGTACAGGGGAGGACAGAGATGTGAACAAAATAAGGAGTAGATCTAAGTGGCAATAATGCAGAGACTGAGCTCATTATATAGGGTCCAGCAGAGCTTGATACAACTTGTAAGAAGGACGCGCAAATGAAGCCATGGGGACAAAGAGTTGACAATCCTGCTCTGAACAACAGAAAGGACGACTTACTC
Organism: Coenobita brevimanus; assembly: GCF_032717465.1. Taxonomy (NCBI): domain Eukaryota; kingdom Metazoa; phylum Arthropoda; class Malacostraca; order Decapoda; family Coenobitidae; genus Coenobita; species Coenobita brevimanus. Next base: position 36,600,770 of record NC_137057.1, read on the forward strand.
TACTATAACGGTAGAAGGGGGGACTGAGGCAGAACATGCTTGTGATCAAACATGCAGCATACTGTGCGTTAAAATTACACAAAGGATGATGAAATCATAGGCTATGTAACTATATATATATATATATATATATATATATATATATATATATATATATATATACATTATTACTCTCATGAACAGCATTTAATATATATCCATCATTAATTCCTTCACTAATAAATATCAACTGAGTTAAATGAAATCGTC
>NC_137057.1:36603518-36611018 GCF_032717465.1 Coenobita brevimanus
TCCACCTTCATTCCAGAGTCCCTCTTTCTTCTCCCATTTATTCTTGCCACCTCTCCCTCTCCTTTTCACCATCCCTCTCCTTTTTCTCCATGCTCTTCCTCGCTCCTTTCTCTCCTTTCTCACACTACACCACGCACATCATTGGATTAGTATGTAGTTTCAATTTATAGCTCTACGAAAAACCATGAATAAATTCCTATATGCATGTTCTGCACTTTTCGTGACCTCTCTGATAAAAAGATCTTGTAGTTTTAAAAATATTTTTAAATTATGGTAATAACCTTTTTTTTCACACACCTAAGACAAAAAAAAAAAAAAAAAAAAATCTACAGCAATCCAAAAAATACTAAAAAATCAACCTATTCAGAGTCTTATGTAATCAATAGAGGTACTTCTTCAAAGGAAAACATGCTTGCCGTGGCGAGAAAGCTTGTGCATCTCAGTCATCAGCGGAGCTATACTAGTCTCGTGTAGACATACTAGACAGATTCCTGTTTTGGCATCACAAGAAAAATCTTACTTCGCAGTAAGTGGCTGACTTGGCCCCATGAGCAACCAGCTCACACCTAAACAAATACAACCAGTTCTATCAAATCATGGGCCACAGTTCCTAACAGCAATGGAGAAACTGGCCATAACGGGATCAAACCAATAAAGGCGCCTTTGGAAACTAAATCATAGGACTTGAAACATCCTCATTCTTGCCTGTGAAGCCAAGTTGGTTCTAGTTATCAGGGATGCGAGTGATGTAAACAAAGATATCACAGGTCTTAGTGAGGTCACAACACCTGGTGAGGCATTTGTAGAACTGTCTGATATTTATGTCTTGCGATACAAAGGAAAACATGAAAAGATGCAACATGGTTAATGATTTTTTATCAATAATAACTTAAATGGAAATAATGAAACAGACTTTAGTATAAAGGAAATGAAACAAGAGACCTAATAACATAAATTTAAAAAAATGGAAAAATATTATCCAACTATGTTTCAGAATCTGCTTATAAGATCGAAGGGAGAGAAAAATTTTATTAATATGAAAAGGACACCCTGAAAAGAATAAGAACTGGCTTACGTTCATGATGGGAAACATAACACTTAAGGCAGGTAAGAAAAAGGACTTAGGTTATCAGAATATTTGAAAGGCTCTGTTAATGAAATTTAAGGTGATTAACGCCTTCCTTCAATACAAGCAGTGTAGGAAGTGGATTTGGAATGAACCATATAGTGAAACGAAGAATGACATAGAGTTCACCTCCCCTGGCACGACACACGCTGGTACAGTGAAGAATATAACTACACTGAACAGGGTACATGTAAGACGTAAATAAGACGAAAGAGGGGTTACGTGGTACCGGATCTCACAAGAGAAGAGGCTTAATCCGATGTGAACGGCCATATCCTGTAGCGGTGAGAGAATTAGTTTGTTAGCTCAAAGTAAATATTCGCAACTGATGGATGAAGTAGACCACGACAAAGTGCATATGAATGAACAATTTATAAAAACAGGTACCGAACACCTGTACAAGTAGCAGGAAGGAAACTTCTAAAGAGCAACAGCAAAATTTCTGATAGTACAGAGGGATTTGTATAAAAGTGACAAAGTCATAGAACGAACAAGAGCTCACACGACAGCATCTGTACAAAAAAAAAAAAAAAAAAAAAAAAAAAAAAAAAAAACGATGATGTCCAAAAGTACAACATGAGCAGGGCTGAATAAACTTCAAGGAATTGTGAAATTTAAAAAAAAGCAAGTGAAGGCTTGGCATGGGAAGAAAGCAGATGTCTCCTTTGAAAGATGCTACTGGACGAAAAAAAAAAAAAAATCAAAGGTGATATGAATATTTTTTTTTTTTTTTTCAAACTTAACTAGAGTAACACTGTGACTGAAGGGCCAGTTCAGGAGAGGAAAATAGTGTGCACAGTAAATCCCAGGATTACAATTGAAGTAAACAGGGTCCTACGAGGAATGAATGTGGATAAAGCGGAAGGTGAGGACGATCGAACCATGGATCTTATTGGCCATACAGGTGCCTTTCCATTGAACGGTATTTGAAGACTTTCTACGAGACTGTTTAAGTAAATATATATATATATATATATATATATATATATATATATATATATATATATATATATATATATATATATATGAGAAAATATGAATTAATTCTGTTATAGATGCAGACCAGCCAAAATAACAAAATGGACTGTTTCGTAGCTACGCGACAATTGACCATATTAAAAAATTTTAACCAAGGAACTAAGAAAACTTTTAGACATGAAAAGAAAGTTTCCTGGTTAAGGGGAAAAAGTAGGTAATATAAACAGGTCATGTCCCAGGCAGAGCAGACAACAGACGGACAACCAGAGCAACGGAGAGGCAAGTCCGAGATGTGTGAGAGGAAGAGCCAGACAAGGAGCAAAATGGAGATATGAAATGGGAAAATTTGCTGGTAATCGATGGACTAAACTAATACCTAACACTGTAGGACGGGATGGAAAAGCATGAGAAGTCGTCGCCATGCAGTGGACTGACTCAGGCTGTTGGTGTGTGTGTGTGTTTGTGTGTGTGTGTGTGTGTGTGTGTGTGTGTGTGTGTGTGTGTGTGTGTGTGTGCGGGCGGCCGAAGGCTTTAATGGTGTCTAATGTGTATCTTGGCGTCTCTATGTGGGCGGCCACACTTGCTCCAAACATGTGACCGACAAGAGGAAACGAGGCTCAGGGGTCCGTCCAACGTTAAGACTCAGATACTGCAGCGGCTCTAACCCGGTGTGTCGCTTCCTCTTGTCGATCACATGTTTGAAACAAGTGTGGCCGCATCTAACACCAGCTTGCAGGCTTCTGCTCCGTGTACTTAGACATGTGTTCTTCCTTCCACACCCATACCGTAGGCAAATGATTAACGCCACGCCAGCAGATGCTTATTAACTTCATTACCTTAAGATATACGTTCCTAAATTCACAAGCCGTATCTTACCATTCAACAATTTCAGGAGTAAGTGACAGTTTCAGATGTGCTAATATGTCGGGAATTATTTGTAAGAAGAGTATATCTGAGACAGAGTGGGATTTAGATGAAAAACTAAATGATAAGTGAGAATTCCGGTGTGTGGGAGGAGGAGGAGGAGCGAATGAAGGTTAGAAGTTGGTGGAGTTGCTATTGATCGGAAGACTCGGACTACAAGTAATTAATAATAATAATAATAGTAAAAACAAGCCAGCAAAAAATCATCATCACCATCATCATACTAATACTAATAATATATCAGGACCAACTTCTCTAGCCCCGGGCTCCTACGCTCCTCATGGGGCAACATGGGATTGGATGATGGATGTATGGATAGATAATAATAACAACAATAATAAAACAAGTAAACATCATCATCACTATCATCATCACCACTATCATCATCATCATCATCATGATAATGACAAAAACAATATAATAATAATAATAATAATAATAATAATAATGACAAAAACAATAAAATAACAACAACAACAATAATAATAATAATAATAATAATAATAATAATAATAATAACGTGGACAACTGTAGTCGAGTGTCACAAATCTTCTAAAGCACTCAGGTGTGGTGTTCCTCAGGGTACTGGTCCTTCACGGAGTCTCTCTCCTATTCATCAAGTATCAAAAAGTCATCTTTACATCCTTCCCTCTTTACATTTTGAAACAATAAACCTATGAACATATTTAACAGTAACTCCTCATAGTTATACATGGCCAGTAATTTCAAACGTACGACATAAAGAAAAAACTTTATGCCACATAAGAAGTAAACAATTTCTTCAGAAATATTTGAGTAAAAACACACGATAAGCAACAGTCAAAGTCAAACCACCTGTCACCTGTGTAATTATACTATTGTAATTAACTGTATCTATTACCTTATTACATACAGAGAACTCACACTCCTGTCAAACTTACAGGAGTAGAATAAATAACGAAAATATTATGGTAGAAGTACTGACTGATGGATTAGGTGAGACGAGGTACTTTATTACGTTTTTCATCAGAATCGTCTTAATTTTATACTTTAGCTGGAAAATCTGGCAGTAATGAGGTAAATGAATGCAAGATCTAATCCATGTCTCTCCTAAGGTATATATAATCGTCTGCAGATGCCTCTAACAAAATAAACAAAAAATCTTTATCAGACTATTAGGTCCTATCATTTAGTTTCCTAAATCTTCGGTGTGTGTGTGTGTGTGTGTGTGTGTGTGTGTGTGTGTGTGTGTGTGTGTTTGTCTGTCTGTCTGTCTGTGTGTGAGTGCGTGTGTGTGTGTGTGTGTGTGTGTGTGTGTGTGTGTGTGTGTGTGTGTGTGTGTGTATTTATATTCTGTTTTCCAAGTTTTTTCTTACTGAGATGAAAGAGTCTGGGAACAACGTAAATCTTATCTGGTAACAGCAGATCACCTGGTAAAGAGGTACCTCATTCTGTCTGTCTGTCTGTCTGTCTGTCTGTCTCTCTCTCTCTCTCTCTCTCTCTCTCTCTCTCTCTCCTTCCACTACCCATCTTCCCCTCCTCTCTATCACCGTCTTTCCTCCTTTCTTCCATCCCAGTCTCTTCTCACTCTCCCTAATTATCTTCCTTCCTCTCACAAGGTCCTTGCATGCTCTGCTCCCCCTTTCCCTCCCTCCTTCTCTCTCTCTTTCTCACCGCACCGCCTTAACTCGCTCCCTCCCTTCTCCGTCCCCTCTTTCCTCTTCTCTCTTTCCTTCTTCCCTCCACCGCCCCCATTCTCCTCACCTTTACTTCTGTACGCTTCCCCTTCGATCTCCCTTTACATTCTCCTCGGTCTTATCTTCCTATAATAGACGGAATCCACACCTCCACTTCACTTCACTCACCTTCGCTTGCATGGCAAAGAATCAGTTAACTTCATTCATAAAGTTAATTCAGATACAACCCATTTCATACATGCTCCCACTTAACATTTCTTCACCTCTGGGCACTTCTTGTGGTGAAACAATGTAAAAATCTCTTTTAAAACTGGTTACCCTTTCACAACTACTAAGTCTTTGTTATTAAGTACGCCGTAAAACCGCCTGATTTTCTTTACTAATGGGAAAAACTCTGCTACAGAATTGGCTAAAATCCTTGATTAACTTACAGAAAAGCGACAGCTTTCTCATCTTAGAGAAAAATAAGTTACTACTCTTGTGTACATTGCCGGCATAAAATCTCGATGACACTGATAATCACTCACTCAAGATCTATAGCCATACTTTTATTACCTTATTCCCTATTGGAAATATTCAAAAAAATTCACCTGAAGGGCTAAAGATAAGCAGATTTAATTTCTCCTATAAGCCGCATTTTTTTTTTTTTCGCTCAGTATCTTTTAACAGGAAAACAGCTTGATCGAAGAAATTAAAATATATACCGAGAGTTGTTTGATCCTTGGTTGTCTTGGCATTATTTTTCTCTAACTTGGCATAAAATTGTCATCTCTCCATCGTGAATGCTGATTTGCAGTACGAGGTTAAAACTAGAATATGACGGTAGTCAAAGAAAGGATGTAACGCCTAGGCTTTGTCTTATCCTACGACTGAGGTGCGTGAAACTGCTGCAAAAACACGTAAATCTGGGACAAATTAAGGATAAAAGGAATATAAGCACGTAGCTTTACTAATTCTCCACTCCTCGCTCACGCTTCCCTCAGTTTCCTTCTCCATTCCCACACTTACTCCTCACTCATCCCTCACGCTCCCTTCCCATACCTGCCTTACCACTCCCCCACTCGCTGCCAACTCATCCCTCACTCTCCGTCCCCTTACCTGCCTTACCACTTCCACACTCATTCTCCACTCACGCCCATTCTTCCCCCCATTATATCCCTTCCCGACTCTCAAAGACATTCCTCTCATCCCCCATTTTCCCTCCTACTTTCCTTCCCCACTCCCACCCACACACTCCTCATTCATCGCCCACTCTCCCTCCACTTACCACTTCCCATCTCACTCCTCACACATCCTTAACTCTGCCTCTCCTTATTTGCTCTCATTAATCTCCCACTCACTCTCCACGCTTCCTCCCTTCAACTACCTACCCCACTAACACACTCACTCTCTCCCTCTCTCCTACAGGCACCACCACCACAACGACCACTATGCGGTCGGCCCTTCACAGCCTCTTCGTCATGGGTCTTCTGGCAGGAGGAAGTCTGGCACAGAGTTTACGGTCCTGCAGCGGGTCCAACGTATTCATTGAAGCTGTTATTCCCGGGATTCGTTAGTGACTGTGCTTTGGTTGCTGTCTGAATGTCACTCTCATTCGCTGGTTCTCCTTTTAACATGCCTACTCACTCACACATGCATTCGTACACTCGCTGGTAACAGATGGTATCAGATATAACACACACACACACACACACACACACACACACACACTCCTACATCTCTTCAGAAGTATTTATTGTACTTATTGATTCACTTACACATATCATTCACACAGGCACTAAACCTAACGCAGCTGAAAGAAAGTTCCTAGTAAATACTCTCACTCCCTCAGTCTTAACTGACTCCCACAGACACTCGCACTCACTGCACCCCATGCAGGTTCACTTACTGTATACTCCAAAGGATGCTCCAACTCACTCACTCATTTACTCAATACCGACTTGTGGAGATTGGAGAAAGTATCGGAGACTTTCTAACTCAGGTTCCTTCTCCTACTGTCACAAGCTTAGTTTAAAGAAGTTAATTTATTTGCATTATTTTATGAGGAATGGGTGGGTCGAATCTACCAAAACCTGCATTGCATATTACACTTAGATTTATATTGCTATGCTCTAAAGTCTAAACCATTCACACCGCCAAAGTAGCATATGAGGAAGAGCCTTTCTTCTTCTCTCTCTGCCTCCCCGTTCTTTTCCGTTTATCTCAGTCTTTTCCGTTCTTCCTCTGCCTCCTCCGTCACCTGCCCCTCTACTAACAATCTCCTAAACCCTCCACAGCCAAAGCAATATGTGAAGGAGAGCATTCACTACCTCCAACTGTCTACCCATTCCTCTCCCTTTTTCTCCGACCTTCCTGTTTCATCCGCTGTCTCCCTCTTTCCTCCTCCCTCTTTCAGATGTCTTCCCTGCCTCCCTCTTTTCTCCCAGCCTCTAATAACGATATTCTACCAAAACTCTACAGTCGGAGTAGTATGTCAGGATCCGCTTCTGTTACCCGTGTGCCAGCTCAGAATGTTAGGCTACATCCTGGAACTTGACATATTCTGCGGAGATCTCACCCAAGACCTGCTGGACACAATAATCGGAACTTTGACAGACTGCGTTGCAGAGTTGAAACTGGAAGTGAACTTGGACCTTCTCGCTAACATTACCCGTAATGTCACTCTGTTTTATGCTGATTTTCATATCGTCACTCGTTTTACACTGATTTTCACAATGCACTCTCTCATACCCTGATTCTCATAATGTCACTAAATTTTAAGCTGATTTTCTTTGTCACTGTTTTAAGCTGATTTTC